>NC_044245.1:119609570-119729570 GCF_003957555.1 Calypte anna
ATCTCACTGCCTATTTTTACCTTAAAAAGAAAATATCGATCATAACCATGATAAAAGCAAGACTCCTTAATATCACCACGTAATAATCTAGCTGGCCCACCAACAACCACCAGCTCTTTTGATGAAGATGCAATCTTGGAAAAGTAAGAATAGAGCAGAAGGGGACTACAACACTGCTTCACCCAGAGGAGCTTGCTTAGATTTTTCAGAAGGTCCCCAGACTCAAACCAAAGAGCTTTTTTTCTATCTCACTGCACACACAGCTCTCTCTCCCTTCCACCAGCCTCTGTGCCAACACCATTCTCCCTGTTGAAGTCACTCTTGCTCCCCCCTCTTTCTTTATGTGGGAATTGCTACAGGATCTGGACTTCCTTGTCCTTGTAGGAGTGTTGCCTGCAGAAGCTTCCCAGCATCACCAGGACAGGATCCAGAACAACAGAGGCAGAAACATTGACCTGGAGATTTAAACAAGAGTGGTTTCTAAAGAAAGATGAAAACCATGTTCCCATTCCTCCCCCTCTGTGGCACTGCAAGGAACGTGGGGGCTGGGGTTGCTTTCTTTTCCACACCTACACCTGACCAGCTTTTGTCAAAATAATCGTTGAAAAGAAGGCTCCTCGATGGCCCTGTGGTCTCTGTACTGCACAAATGGTTTCTGACAACCTAGATGCCTTTCATAAAACTAGGAGCAATTAAAGCCTCAAATAAACACAAATTAGAGGAAATGGATATTCACAAAGTCTGAGGCTCTAATCTAACTTATTCCTTGGGTTTGGTACTATACTTGAAGTTGTAGGTGTTTGGTTTGTGATATTAGCACTGTCATTGCTATTCACTAATGCAGGACTTATCACCCTTTGACTGCTGTATTTTATTCTGTCCATTAAGCCATTTTATTCACTAACATTTCTCTTAAAATAGCACGTGATTTCAAGAGTGTGTTTAAAAAAGTAAACAAAACAAAACAAAAAAATAGCCAAGTGATTTGAACAAGGGAAATCTTACAGGTCAAAAAACTGGAACAGTCCAGAAGGAGCTTTAAAAAATTTGTAAAAACATATACAATTTTAAATAAATACTAAATGTTACTTAGTAATTTGCTATTCAATATTTATTCATTTTCCTCAAGTTACAATGCAAAAATACTCCAAAAAGTTTTAATTCTTCTTTACTCAAATACCTATTAACTCTACATACAATGAAGAGGTTGTAAATAATAAATATCATCAATATCCCTTCGAAGTATATATATATATATATATATATATATATATATATAAGTAAATTAAAAGATCTGGCTACCTAAGACAGAAAAATCAATAATTTTGAAAAAAATCTTATCTTCTATGCAGTTTGGAAACCACATATAGAAAATATCCAATCTGCTACAAGTTTATATGCAATAAAATTGAGGGGCTTTAATGGGACAAGACAAAATGGTAATTTATAGTATAGCTCACAATAAATCAATGTGCTGCTATTTCTCAGACCTGTAAAACTGGTTTAGCTATTATTATAACCTCTATCAAGGATTAAAGGTCTGACTACAAAGAGAAAGAGGCTTTCTGAAATTAACTTTGGGAACAGAACACCAACTAATGTCATCAGAAGTTTTCTTCTGTTTATCTAGTGGTCAGGACAAGTAATTGGATCCATTTCATCACATCTAAACTTGCTCTTTGTGTGACATATAAAAATGAACATATTATCTCTGGATATTTTACTTCCACATTCAATTAAATTAAATGAAAACATTGTTTAAGTAGTTTATACAAAGGCTTTTTATTCTGATAAGGCTTTTTGCATGTCATAACGAATCCACTGAGACTTCCTGAAGGCAGGAGAAACAGCAGTCTGACTTTAGTGTGAAAATACCACAAAAGGGTAAAAATGGGGCTATGGTTTTCAAGAGTATATGTAATAAAGCAACTACCTATAGAATTTCTTTCCTTTCACAGGTCTTTCTAGACAACGGAACCTTCTGCTTTTAAGATTTTTATTTTTTTTATTCAAACCAAAGTTTAGACCATTATTGAGACTCCTCCAATCACAAATTCTCAGCCTGTCTTTCTAATACTGGACTGTGTTACAGAGTTCTCTTCTGATGCCTTACATAGCCATCTCTAACTGTGGACAATTCCTAGAGGGGGGCTGAGCAAGGGAAAAACTATGGTCTATGACAGGATTACTCTTTTTCAAATATTTTCAAGTAGAGTAAGTTGGAAATCCACATTTATGCTCATAAATCACAGTCTGCAACAACAGGAATCCAATGTCTGCTTTTGTTTCAGAGACAAAAATAAGTCATCAAGAAAGACCACAGAGGTCCAAGGAAATGAAGATTGCTAGCCTAGCTTGACTGACAGGAAGGAAGGACTTAAAGATGTTAGTGAAAACATAACTAATTTTCTGGAGAAGGTGGTTCTGGCACATCATAAATTCTGCTTGTGATCAGAAGTGACAAGTTCAGGTATACTGCTCTGAATTGTCCTGGCACAAAATTATCCCAGAGTGAAAATGCAATGGAACAGAATTCCATCCTGTTCCTAGTCTTCTTGAACCTGCTGTTGTACTATCTAAGAAAATATCAGGGTTATATCAAATATTTGTGAGTGGTTTAAATTTAAAAATTTTAAAAAGCATTAATGATCTACTATTTCTCTATTAGGTCCAGAGCCTTTAACTATACAGGCTAAAACACATGATGGAAGGATTGTTCTGTGGTATTTCAGGTATGAACAAAGCCACAAAGAAACTGAAAACACTGTTTTTTAAAACTAAGATTCTTGGCAGTATGGAGATATTCTTATCCATTATTTCAGATTACTTTTTCATATTGCAATCCTCTGATCAACAACAGCAAAAATAAATTTTCAAAAGGACAAGTATCACAGAATCACAGAACATTTAGGTTGGAAGAGACCTCCAAGATCACCAGCCCAAGCTTTGACCAACACCATAATCTAACTACTAAACTACATCCAGGACCAGGACTAAGGATCAGATCCAAAGGCCTTTTAAATGGTGATGGGATGGTGACTCCACCACTGTGCTGGGCAGGCCATTCCAATGCCTGAAATAACCAAATATAATAATCAAACAGAATATAATCAAATAAACCATGAATCATCAGGGTTAAGACAGAAACAGTCAAGTGAAATGAAAATGTGAATACCAAAAATGCAGAACTACTACACGAAAAACATCTCTTTCCATTTTCTTTACCAAGAGAAAGAAGGAAGTTCAAACAGGCTTTGATATTGTATTTCAGCCTTTGCATAACTGGCAGTAAAGCAAAGAGCTAAACACAGAGGGATGCACTTCATATTATGCCACCATTTTGCTGGAGTTTGAACATAACACAGTGAGGGCATTATCTCTAATTTGACAGCAGATGATACCTGCATAACAAACTCTCGACGGCGAGGCATTCCTCTCTCTGAAAGAAGAACATACTCTGGCTCCTTCTCCTTTTTGGCCTGTTGGATCTGAGCCAGGCGACTGATGGGATTCATTCCTTGACCATATTCTGGTCCAGTCTAAAACAGGTTTAAAAGAAAACAACCATTCTTTCATCATATATCCATACTATTATTATGCTGCTTCAACAAATGATTTACGAGGGTTACCTCTTCTTTAATACTCCCTTTGAGAGAACAAGAAGTAAATTTCTTCCATCTTCTGATTAGGAGACAGAAGAAAAGAATTCTCAGGCTCACAACCGTGGCAAAAAATATGCACCTATTGTGTGCCACTTGTGCAGGCAGTGTGCTTACCTGGCATCTGTAAGCTACTAATACCCTCATCTATCTATGGAGGTCCTACAGGGATGGATGAAAATTGGCAGATTCATCAGTCAATTATACATTCTTGCCCTATTTCTATGAGCCCTCCCCCTAATCCCTTAAAATAGGTTGCTATAGTGCTGCAACTTGCAGCACACTAAGATAAAATGGGATTTTCATGGGGAATAAAATTATTTGCCATATAAAAAGGAAGCTTCATCCCTTAGCCTTCCTTATCCACACTCCTGCCTTACACCCTGCAATGCAACCAGAGGTGTAGAAGGTTTTCTCTCCTTGTGTGCCATAATGATTCATCTTCAAAACACAGTGAAGCTAGAGAAGAGCATCTCCAATGGCAAGAAACGTTGCCACCCAGAAAGTACTTCAAACACTCAACAGACAATCAACCTCACAGTAACATACTGAAGCGAATGGCTGGTGAGGGAATTGAGATGATGGGGGGAAACAAAAGGACTGAGGTCTGTCCAAGGCTTCACAGACAAGTGAAAAACTGCAGTCCTTACATCTAGTTTTGAAATCCTTTTAAGATGTTATTACTCACATGGCAAACAATCTCTCAGAGCAAATAGCTATTAAAACATTTGTTTGTAGATCTTAAGAAATTAAGACCCGACCCAAATTATCTGAATTAATATTTAAATGATTTATATACCATTACACGAAGAATGAAGTTGTAATTGCAAACAGCCTTTGAATGTAGAATTGTTTTTACATTACTGATCTATTTCCTTTTCATTTGCAGAATAAGATCAGCGGTCATGCTTATTTGAGCTTCTTAAATAAGAACAAGTGCTCCAGAACCTAAAGAGATGACCAGCAGAAGGCAAAGACCAGAGAGGGATATTGTATTAGGAAAGCTGTGCAGCATAGCATGCATACTGTAACTGCTGAGGATGTTAGAGAAGATGTAGGTGAAAGAATTAAGACAATGTCATGCACAAGGGCAGCTGTGTGGGCAAGAAGCCAGGCAGAGACAAAATGCAGAGCAGGCTAAGTGCAGCACATAAGATACAGCCTCATAAATACATAGACAAATATAAAAAGTTATTGTCACTTTTTTTGATGCTCAAATCATGTGCAGGTTAAATTAAAAAAAAAAAATGGGCACAATGAAAGCATTTCAGAAGTGTGGATATTAAAATAATTAAAACCTTCTACAGATCTAGGTAATTTTGACTATTAATGTCTCCTTCTGACAAGTCCAACTTTGCATAATTCAATTTAAGATCATAATGATTAATGGTATATGGTAATATAAGAGATTTTTACATTACCCTTAGCATCTTTCTTGAGAAAAACTTTTGAAAATGAGAAAGCCAGAGCAAACAGCCTTTTCAGATCTTCAGCTTTAAAGCTGCATTAATGCTAGTGCTAAATAATAGATTTTGAGAATTAAGATCCCCTGAAATTTAGTAGGAGCTGGGCATAGAATTAACCTAGTTTGTTTTTTTTTTTAAATCACTCATTCTGTCTTGAAGGCAAAAATAGAGGATGATGGAGAAAATCTTTTGTACATTTTCCAAACCCAGTTTTGCACTGTCCAAAGTATTTGCTTATTCTAGATGGCTTTTCTCTTGGTTGCTCCTGCAGAACCCTCTGCACTCAGTTTACTGAGTATACAGATTTCTAATGATCAATACTTCCAGTAAAGTAAGTATTGATTTACTTAGTTTTACAATCTATCAATATAACACTCAATGAAGAATAAGTTCAAGCTATATTTCTACAATGCTGTCCAGATAATATAATGAAATCTGTGGACATAACATTATTCAGAAGAATTGAAATGTTTTGTTTTTTCTTAAACTAACAAGAGGCAAATATACAAAAAGAGATTAAATTTATGTCTTAAATCTATATTTTGAAGCAGGAGGTTTGGACATTAAGGTTTTCTGCCTTTTCCTGCAATTCTAGTCTCAAGGTTCCTGATCCACACAGTATGGGGCAAAAGTGACACCAAAAAGAAAGTGAAAAACCCTCCAATGTTACATACAACAACCTAAAATTAGTATGAAAGGCTACTAATGCACATTACATACACTTAAATTACTATTAAAATGGCAGGCACTAGGAAAAGACATACTAAGAAGTTTAACTACTTCCTCAAAAAATAATACTTCCCAAAATAAAATGAAACGTAGCAGATTTTGGTCACTTCCAACATTTCATCTTCTGCACTGATGACATTAATCTGATTAGTTGTTAAGTGCTGAGATTAGACAGTGATGCTTCATAAATATATGGACACAATATGGCTGTTTTGTTACATTATTGGGAACACTACTCACTTCAGATGACCCTTTGGTTTTGTATGAATTTAGGATGAGTAGACAAACCAGAGTTAGTTGCCACAGACTGACTGGATTGTAGAAGCTGCAATAAATCTACTGCCAATAAGAATAAAAGCATCATTTAGGAAGCTGGAGATCACAAGAACTGAGAGTATCTAAAGGACACCCCACCAGTGCAGCATGAGACAGGGCATGTTTTAATGGAGGGATGGATCAAAGTCTGTAATTCTGCCACGAGCTGCTCTCCAGTCAATTTTCTATCTATTTTTGAAAGCTAAAGAGCATTATCAAACACAGGAACATGAAACAAAAAAAAAATATTGTCCTTTGGTGCTTGACAAGTGGCACACTAGGCTCAGATGTCAACATACTCTTAGTAACCTTTCAAATCTATCAAAAATCAGAAGCCACAGAACTCCCAAAGTGTGCCCCAGCTCTAGTTGGACTCTGCACCATTTCCCATATATTTGCTATTTCATATCTCTCTCTCCCTCTTCAAACTGGGCAGGGGGGAACAACTAGGGAGAAAAGCACTATATATCTTCTGGTAGGGCCCTTTTAGGAGAGATGAAGCTAAAAATCCATATAGTTGTACACAGCTGTTTGGAAGGTTTGATCCTCCACTAGACTTGAATCAAACTCCTGAAGACTACAGTGCCACAAGCATGGTTCTTAAGCCTAGCACCTTACAAGCCATTATATTTGAGAGTTTCAAAGCATTCTCATAGTTTAAAAAACTACCAGCATATTCAGACAAGCAAAAAAAGTAACAGAATCAGCAGAAATTTACAAAGAACCTTTTATTTAAAATCTGAGTACCTCTGTTACTTTCTGAGCAAACATGCTTAATTCTGTCAAAGGCAGACACATACCTTCAATATTGTTTTTGGACGTTTTTTAAAGTAAAGTTTTGGCTTTTCAATCACAGGAAGAGGAGGAAGTTTCTTAAGTTCTTGTAGGACAGCCATTGCAGCACGTTTCTTTGAAAGTTTCTTACTGTTGCCTTCTCCTTCTGCAGTAAATTCCCCTACTGTAACTCGTGTAACAAAGCTTTTCATGTGAGGGGGTCCACTTTCTTTAATCACCTTTTAAGCAAAAATAACATTAAGTCAAATCACACTATTAGAATAAAGCTCAGTGTTCATGTTTCTTCAATGTGCTTACTATTAATGCAGCTTTCCTGCTAATTGAAGATGAGTTTTCATACAATCTGGACAAGTATTAATGTCAGTGCTAGGCCTGAGGACAAAAAGTTAAGCCTGGATAGATAAAGAAAAAGTAACCATCATAGTCAGCATTTCACAGAGAATGGAGAAGACCTAGATTTTTCAGAAATACTTATACAACCCTAAAGCAATATGCAATAATAATGCATATTTAAATCAAGGCTGTCCTTTTTGTCCTTGCAAAGTCATTCACATACTAAATAATTTCAATTCATGAAGGTCTACCAGACTTTGGCTATTTTTCTCCATACGACGTATATAAAGTTGTGTTTATATACCATCACTTCAGCCCATTTGTATTTTTTTTCTGTTATCATTTGAACATAGCATGCTCACACACTGTCCCAAACTTCAGCCTGAGAGGTCTATATTTTAATGCTGCCCTAGCTGCAGGCAGCATGCCTGCTTTCAACCCTTACCTTGCCAAGAGTACCCAGCTCAGAGCAATATCCTGTACATTTAAAAGGCTGCCACAGTCTTCCCTCCACAGCTCTCAGCTGTCCCTTCCAGTAGTACAAGAAGGAATTACCAAGAGCCACCATAACTCATACAAAAGCCAATGACTTAAAAATTTCCATTTATTCATTCCCTTCCAAACTTATTCAGGATGATAATGAGAAAACCCATTGGAAATAACTTCCCACTATTAAAGATAACAATAACACAAACCAACAAAACCCCAAAGTTCTGAAAATTGTGCCTTCCTTTAGCTTTTTCTCCCTTCTTTTTCCCATACACACAAGCCTCCTTTTAGGAAGCCATACTGTTAGGATGCATTCAGCAACAAACCCACAGCACAAAAAAGTACTAAGACAGCCATCTCTTCATGTATGCCCCATTTACTGGTCTGGACAGTGTCTACCAGGAATTAAGAGACTTCCTTTGGGAAAAGATTCAGTGATTTTGTTTGATGGGAGGAAGCAGCTCCCTAATTTAATCTTTGTATATGCAATGTGTATAAGGAGACATTAGAGTATCTGACAGGCACCTCTTTGTATTATCTTCAAAATCAATATAAATACATATTTTTTTAGTAGGTGCAATTACACTAAACCATTTGCTGAGGAACTGTAATGCCTGAGTGCAAGGGAATTGAGGTCTAAGTGCCAGGGCCTTCTTGGTGTAATAACTATATTTTTAATGGGCTGGAACCTTCAACCTTAATATTATTACAACATGTTTTGTATTAAAGTTCTTTTTATCAAGGTCATGTCCCTTGCATTATTTAGTTTCGCTGTTACACTGTAATGAGGTCTCCTTAGGCTTGTATTTCTTTTTTAAGCTCTCTTTTGTGGCAACTTCACCCAGTAAATACAATTAGCACAGCATATATCAATAAAAAGACACAAAATGAAAATTAACAGACAACTTTGTCCGCATTTTCCCAGAATAATATGGCATCTGTGCCAGCACAGGGTTGCTGTTTTATTTTTATTTTTTTGTGGTCCAGGAGTGTTCTCACTCTTAAGATTCCAGGTAATAATTTCAGAGGTGTTCTCAAGATGACCTCACTTACATGTTGCCCACTAGTGCTTCACTGTGTGAGACAGCAGTGGTGTTTTTGAAGCATAGACCCATGGGCAGCTGCACCTGCCTGCATCCTGCATCCCAGAACTGGGATGAGCCCAGAGCCAGGATCTCCCTCTCTCAGGCACAGTCGGGCTTTGTGTTGGTGCTGAACACCTTCATAACACTGCAGTGTCTCCCACTTTTTCAAGGCTGTATCTTAATCCATTCCTGACCATGGCTATCCAAATATTACAACACATTGGCTATAAAACATGGCTAAATTAACCTTACTAAGATCTTTAATCTTTATGTGGTCTTACTAATACCATTATATAGGTGTTTCTACTTACATGCAATATATTGTATTAATAAAATACACAAGAATGTCTATACTGACCAGATGAAAAAGGACAAAATAACTCGCCTAAGAAATATAATTGCAGAGTTCCTAAAATATTAGTTTTATGTACATTTTTTCATCTATATAAATGCAAGCAAATATATCTATATATATATATATATAAAAGAATGTTAATACAAAAACAGGCTATATTTTCATATATATGAAAATGTATTTCTTAATATAAAACTAATCTAGTCTGCTGTGCTTTTCATCTTTTAAACTTTTAAGTATGTGTCACAAGGTAAATAATTGGCTGGAAAATATTCAAGACTGGGGTTTTTTTGAGTACATAAATGGAAAAAAGTCTGTGTTGTCAATGGAATGAACCCCATAGGATTCAGGCGGGATCCAGATCAAGATAAACATCCAAATTTGGTAATTTAGTAAAAAAATATTTACCTAACAACATTTTTGGTTAACCCCAGATTTTAGATCTTTTTACTCCATGTGATTTCAAACAGTTGTTCTGTAAGCTCAGGGACAGAAAACACTATAAAGAAATCCAGCTTTTGCTATCCAAGAACACTCTATACATTAGTACATTAGACTATTTCCTCAGTTGAAAGATACGACCCGTGGACCAAATCATGGCTAATTTAAAGCTGAGAATTTGATTAAAGGTGACAGTTCAATACACTTTTCTTTTTCTGTTCCACTGATTTAAAGAATAACTCCAGCAAGAGAAAACACATGGGGCCAAAACACATCTAAGGTCAAGTTACATCAAGAGTGAATTTGGCTCACTTTAATGAATCATGCTGACAAATGAAAAACAGCAGTACAATAACAACGAAAGACCAATGCTGCTTCTGTCATTAACAAGACTCCAGGTAGAAGTATGCAAAAATTAGGGCAAGATTAAATGGACATTAAAAAAAATAACAGAGGAGACAACAAACAGATCAACAAACACATTCGTGATGATTTAGAAGTTTTAAAATACTGATATATTCCCACGTGCTTGTGCAGGCAGACATACCAGATTTAAAGTTTAAAAATAATATGTCTTTAAAAAAAAAAAAGTCTGGACTTTTCATTAAAACTGGAGTGAGGGAGGGTGAACATCAAACAAAACCCAAATGAGAACTACTCAGTCAGTCATCAGTGTCAGTCATCCAATCTGACAGCATTAATCCCCAGGAGAGCAGGAGTCAGATGGGTGCAGAACTTTCTGTTGAGAACTTGCTCAGTCTCCCAGAGTCAGCAACTGGATCTGTTCCTGGTTCAAAACACAGAATCTCTGCCTTACTGTGCTGTGGTCACAAGAAACTGCTCTGCTTTTTCCCAGCATAGCACTGGAAGGGGATGGAAGAGCAGAAAATCTGACTGCTCATGTACTCTATGCTCTCACTCCTGATACTGAGAATGACAAAAATACTTTATTGCATTTGCTGCGTACAAAGAATACGCCAATCCAAAGAAAAATAGTGGAAATAAAATTACACTATGAAGCATCCCAATGTCTTCTAATATCTGAAGCTGTTGACCTCATGTTCTCTAGGCTCACCCAACCCCTTACTGACTAGTTGGGAATAAAAAAAACCATCAACAAAACGTATGTTGCAAGAGAACTGGAAAAAACCAAAATTTTAGCTTACTGTCAAGAAGGGAATAGGCAACAAAATGACCATTTCACAGTTATTTTACCAATTCATACAGCAATCAGTTCTGCAACCCTCTTTAAAAATTGTTCATTAAGAGTCTAACTTAAAATTTCATGAATAAAGGCTAGCTAGGGATGCATCAGTGAGAAATCTGGAGTAAAGCTGGATCTTTGTTAGAACTAAAGGTTTTTATTTTAGATAACCATTTAATAGATTTCCTTAAAACCAGTCCTAAAGTTCCTAGCCATTAAAACTAGCCATATTACATGAAAAAGGCTGTCCCTATTTTCCACCCCTTTTGCAATTCTGAGGACATGTTTACACGGAACTTTATGTATCTTTATGACCATAGCTTAGTTGCACAACACAGCACTGTTGGAACATCGGCTAAAGATTCGTCAGCTGAAGAAAAGGCAGATCATTTTATAGCTATCACACACAAGAAAAAGCTAGAGAAAGCTTTGATGACTGCCTGTAATAACACAAAACCATTTGTAAATAAAATCCTATTAGAAACGTCAGATTGTGAGGATTACCCATAATTGCTTAGCAGTTTAATTGAAATATAAGCCAGTACCAAGTTCAATCAAAACTCTGTTTAAGAATGTCACTTATACTTAAAGGAAGGAAATAACACAAAACCTGTCAGGAGAGCAAGAAACTGTCTTTTTTTCATTGTTGTTAACATTCTTTGGCAAGTCACACATTAGATTTTTCCTGTACTGAGTATCTCTGCCTTCATTCTCCCCTTAGCAAATGTTCTACCTTAAATAAGCTGAAATATAGAAATGAGGTTCAGAAGACATTTGAAGCACTATTCCTCCTTTCTTTTAAACCTTCAAGTTATTCTGTGACCTGTGACTTTTCATCTCCTTGCATTTTTAGGCATCCATTTGTATGGAGCTTTTCCAAATACTTTTAAATCCTTAAGGTAGAAAATCATGTGTGAAAACCAGAATGTTAATTATAGGCTTCCCTTTTGGGCATGTGTTTCCATTATGTCTGATTCTATAAGAAGAGCAATGTTCTTTCCACATACCTAAAGACTGATACAGAAACACCCCCAGACACTGCAGTTTTATCCCTGAGATTCTACTTAACTTTAACATACATTTTCTGTATGTTAAAAAAAAAGGGGTGAAGAAACCCCAGTTTGAAAGTCTGGTAGTTCCTACCACATTAGCTTTTTACAACTGACTTTATCATCAGAAAATTTTTCCTCTTGCTATCTCTCATTCTCCCATAGTTAGTTCACTGATAGAATTGGAGCTCTTCCAACTATTCTTTATTTTATTAGTTATGGCAAACAAAGGTGTCAGCAGCAGGTTCACAAATCCATACAAAGTAAAAAAGAAAAAAAAAAAAGAAAAAAAAAAGGCATAAATTGAGATAGATAAGGAGTCAAACAATGTGGAAGTTAGGATACCAATAACTTTCTAAAAACACCACATGGAAGGCAAAGTGCCTTTTGTAGTATATGAATGCCCACAGTTTAAGCCAAGATTTGGCTGACTGTCTTGAGGATTATTCAAAATCACATTGATTATAAACCCACAGTGCTGAACTGCCTTTCTGCCATCCTCTTGTTTGCAACCAAATATTAGGTCTCTAACTCTTCTGAAAAAGCATGTAATTTAATAGTAAAAACTCAAATGTCTTAAACTCTGATACACTACAATTCTTTAATTTATAATTTGCATTCATTTAAATGTCATATTCATAATGTATTGATAATTTTAACTGTGTGGCACATTCTAATACAATTTAGCAAACAAATAAGTATGTAACACGTACCTCAAAACTGACAGGTATATTGCGCTTCAAAGCGATTTCAAACACTACACTGATCTCAGACTTGTTTGCATCTTTATCATCTTCCGATTCTTTTCCTGTTTCTCCATTCTGAAAATGAAGAATACATAATCACATTACATTTTTTAGAAGATAAAGAGATATAATGTGCTTTTTTCCCAATTTCTCAATGACTTTTGAGTTCTCCTGTCATGCCGTAAATCAGTGTTTGTCCATCCACCTCAGCACCTCATTAACAGACATCTGCTGACTGTGAGGACACATGTAATGCACTTATGCTTCATAATAAAGAAATATATGCACGCTATTTATAAATTAGTGGTAAATAGCAAAATAACTGCCATGGATTTTAGCTTTATTAATGACATAGATAATAATCACCTGAATACACACTTCTTGTATCAAACACGAGGATCCAACAGATCCTTTGGCCTGTTTCTCAGTCTCTCTGTGGGTAACCATTCTAAGCAAGGAGGGTTCTAACCCTTCTAAGTCCAGAAGACTGTACTTCTCTCAGAAAAAATTCAGTTAATCACTCTCACACTTTGACTGGGTCACCAGGTTACAGGTGTCCTCAGCAGGTCCAGCTGGTTAATGGCCCCTCCATCAACTTCCCTCTGGGAGTTATGACCAGTGTGAAAAGGTAGTGACAGAGAACAGCTTGCTCAACACAGAACGTTATTTATTTATCCATAGGAACATAACAAACAGAGAAGCTAAGAGATAAAACAACAAAAGACACATGCAAGCATTATCCTGCCTAAAATTTAGTCTTGCTTTACACTTTAGGTAAGTTATTTTTCTCAGAAAACAACCAGCATGGGGATTACTCAGAGTTATCACCTTCTGCAACCACTGCCCTTTGGTGTTTGTCCCCCAGGCCACATCTTCCTTGATTCTCAGAAGTTTCACTTTCAGCTACTTTCAAACTGCAAAGCTCTAAATGTTTCAAACTGGGATGGCTCAACAACCTTGTAACCTTGGCCAGGCTCCTAATTTTTTATTAGTGGAGGTAAACATCAAAGAATCTTGGGCTGAATTAGGTGGATTCCTGCAGAGTTCCCATCTTAGATAACAAAGTCTGATGTAAATCTTCAGCCAACAGCAAAGTTACAAAATTGCAGATATCAAAATAAAATTTAAAAAGCATTAGGTTCTTCACATTAACAATAAAACTCATCAATCTATTATCTGCTTTAACCTTAAAGCACTAATCTTTCAGATAACACAAGACAATAAATCCCGCAAGCAAGCTACAGCGTGCAGATTTCAGGTGCTTTTTCTTAAAAAATGTCTTACTGAATAGTTGCAAAATTTTGAATCTGAAAAAGCAATTTACATCCCAAAAATTGATCTGGAGATAAATACAAAATAAAAAATATATAAACATTATAGAACCTGCTGAAAAAAACCCCTGCAGTGCAAAGCGGTAACAAGGGGAGTTAGAATTAAATTATTTAGACTCCAATAGTTCATTGTAGCTCATTTCATATAACAAAATGCAAAGTACCACTAAAATCAAGAATGTAGGTCATTAGTTACAGGACAGGCAAAGAATTTATTAGGTTTGCTGAGAAAAATAAATTTAACTGAGTTAAAAGGACAATATTTAAAAGTAAAAAATATATTTTGGATACAAAGGACATCAAAAATAGAGTGGGGTACTACTGCTCTGTAAAAAAAACCTTAAGTTTGTGTTTTATAAAGAACACTGATAATCTGAAAAGCTGACATAGGAAGCCACAAGGACAAACTACTGATTAGTAAAAATAAACTTTACACTGAGACACCATGACACTAAACAATGACTTCTGTAGAAAGATTAAAAATTACTTAAGCACAGTGTGCAATATATTTGAGAGAGATTTCTGATATTTGTTTGTTCCATTTACCAAAGATAAGAAAATGCCAGTTAGCTAGAAAATGAAGTCAAGTGACGTTAGAAAAAATACCTTGCAAATTATCCTTGAAACGAAGACTAGACAACACTGGTATAATTTACATAAAATAATACAGAGCCCACTGGAATGTCATCAAGCATTTAAGTCAAGGATGGTGAGGTTTTCTAGATATGCTCTAGCTTAACAAGATACATAGAGACTAAAATAGAAATTACTCCTTAAAATGTGACTTTATAATACAAACACATTGGTCCAGAAAATCCCCTATTGTCCCTTCTGCCAATTTAAATCCTTGCGTATTTTTACACCAAACACAGTAGAAAGCCCAACCATGAGTGAAGAGTAGGGAGGATGATAGACTTTTAAGGTTTAGGCCTTAGCACTGAGAAAAAAGAAGTTTCCAATCTTAGTCTTAAGACTTCCCTAAGGAAGATAAAATACGCTCAGGAGTGTCTCAAGTGTTTTGGATTTAAATTTGATCCTCATTCCACAGCTGACACTTTAATTGTGAGGCCTTTCTTAGCCTAACATCTATGAGAGAGCAGAGGTGCTTTGGCAGACACACAATAGGCTCTTTGATGAAAGCAGGCTCACATTCACCTGTAACCCTGCCCTCTTTGCTGATTGCTTCTCATTTCTGCCCACCATACACTCTCATACATGTTTGTGCAATGAAGTATTGAGATGGCAATGCTCCTCTTCAGAGGTTTCATATGGATAAAAGATTTTATTCTTAACTGGTTTTGTTTGGGTTTTTTTTTAAAAAAAGGGGAAAAAAAGGTAACTCAAAATGAAAGAAGAATACACAGACACCTGCATTAAGCAAACACAGTTAGAAAGGCCACAAGGTAAACCCATGTATTTACTGTGTTATATTCCAGGAATCCCATTCCAGTGAAATCCACTGAGTTACTGATGTGATGCAGGGCTAGACCAATACCACTAGGTCTGTCCTTGCTTCCCTCGCTGCTCAACTTGGAAGCACAGTGGCAGCGACTTGGGAAGGAAGAAGCTCAATCTAGTCCTGTAATTTGAGGCCAGACTGACTCTAATGTGCACTGGCTCTCATCCATGCATGATATTTGAGGAATCATGAATCAATCCTCTTCCAAGGCTGACCAAAGCAGGTCACTTCTGCTGAAGAAAGCAGAATTTTACTGAGCTGGATCATGTCTCATGTTGAGGGTACATCACTGTGCAGCAACCCCGTGTGGACTTCACATGATCAGCAGCAGAAATTAAACATAATTTTCAAAAACTAAGAATATGCTGGTTTAAAAATGTGCTTCAATAATTTGAGGTTTCCACTCAGGTTTATGGCAAGGATTCATTATCAACCAATACATCTGACTGGAAACCAAAAGAGAAAGTAAGGGATTGAACAATGAGAAAGCAAACAGGGATTCCTCCTTTATATATTCTTTCTTAACAGTGTTTCAGTTTTAAAAAATTAAAATAGAATATTAATGTCAGTAATTTATTTGGAAGAGAATTTCCTGATCCAGAACAATAATATAGTAAAAAAAAAAGGGTGAGTCAAACTCTCTTTGGCTAAGTAGAATGTAGATTCAGGGAGAGGCAGAAAGAATGGAGATTTTTTTAATACAGAAAAAAATTTCAATTCTTAAAAAGCAGATCAAAACTACCACACAAGATACTGACAGTACTATCAGTAATGCTGTGCACAGGAGTTCAACAGGCATCATCAGAAAGACTGCACAAATTATTCAAAAATAAAAAGATTGTCTCCTTGTGCATTTATTTTGGCTTATCTGACTGGATAATTTTATTATATTTGTCCCTTCAACCCGCAAAGATTATTGTGAGAACAATTTTTCTGTTAAGCATTTTTAAAAACTTTTTTGATTGTAATTGGCAATATTCACCACTTAGAAACATAGCAGTGCAAAAGGTAGCTATTTAAAAAAAGGTGGCTAAAAACCTAAAACCATCAGACAGGTGATCATAGCAGTCAGTGAGCTCTGTCAGGCTGTAAGGTACATTTGGGACAAGTTATTTCAACTGAAAAGATCACAACATACACTTAAGATTAATAACTCATTTTCCATGAGGTCACTGATTAAATGGACATGGTCTACACTTTTACATCTATTGAATATATACTGAAATATATAAAAAACATATATAATATATATTTTTTATTTTGATTTTGTTTTACTTAATCACTGTTGACAATCTCATCCTTAAGATGCCTACGTATTTGTTATTTAAGTCTAATTCCATGTTATGTGTGCAATAATAAAGAAATAACACTAACAATTCACTAATATTACTTCTCTCATTACTGAGCCTAATAATATATTAAAAAATCACTAAAAATTAAACCCCAAAAAGCTGGTAATTACATTGTTTGATTTGGTATCTTAATGTGAAGATTAGGAACAGCTTTATGAAACACAAACCTGAGGTATTTTTTCTGGAATAGGCTCATTCTGGAGAGCTTGTAGGGCCTTCATTGCAGCATTATGTCTAGCAGCTTGACGAGTCTTTCCTTCACCAAAAAACTCACTGTTGCCAACAGTTAACTGGACATAGAAAATTTTAGGCACTGGGCAGTGATACCTAGAAAGAAGCAGTGAAAAGAACACAACAGTACAAGTTAATTAATGGTAACCATCAATGTTATGTAATATAGAGCGTTATTTTTTCTCAGAGAGCAAGACCTTAAACTCAGATACAGGAGTGCTCCTCAGCAAGGCCAAAAGAACTCTGACAGCAGCTCCTAAGTGCAAACCAGCTCATCGCCCATACCTGAGGGGCTCTGGAACCAGCACTACCTTTACTTCAGCCCAACAGCCCAGCTCTGCTCTCTCCCTAGTTTGAGTCTTGAGAAGATGAAACCCACAGAGAACCAAAAGCATCAGTGAAAGCCATGCCTGGGTGACAACTCCTGTCCTACAGGAAAATGGCATGGAGAAAGAAGGGCTGTGAGGTCTCTCATCTGACACCTGCCAACACAGCTCAGCTCTTGGGGACAACAAAAAGATGGAAGAGAGTGAGACACCTGGACAACATACATCTAGTCTCTTTTTAAAGCTCACATATTGAAACTGTTGTAGAGGAGAAGACATTATCTTCAAAAGTGTAACAGGGGCAGGGAGAAGCTCTTCTCCAGCATTGTAAGAGTCAAATATTTTCTGGGCACTGAAAGAAAAGCAGCAATCACCAGCACATTGTTTGCCTTTTTTTTTTCCTTCCTACAGAAAACTTTCCCAATATAGTAGCAGGGTTTGCTTTTCTGAATATGGCTGAAAGACACTGAAAGAAAGATATAGGAAAAACCTGAAGATTTTCCTGCACACCAGCACAGCTATTATTCTTCAAAGCAAGCAGGATTTTTATTCACACCATCAACTCCACATCTCTGTTTTCAGTAATGAAAATAGCTAACCCAACCTGTCTCTCCCTAGCAGACAATGAAGAAAGAGATATAATCCCATTCAGTGCTTGGGAGGTCCTGTCACACCACTCTGACAACTAAAATATAAGAGAGCTTGCGCACATAATCAGTATCCACAGAAAAGACATATTCCCCTCCACACACCACCCAGCTCAGAAAAAAGCAATTCAGCACAGATAATTAATTCTAGTCACTGTTAAAATTATAATATATAACATTTCCAAGTAGTTCTCTAATTATATTCTACATATGTAAGGGAATTTCCTACATACTCTTCACTCTGTAGTCTAGTCAGCCTTTGCTCCTTCCTCAAACAAAGGCTCACTCCTCAAACACACTGGAGGTTTAATCCTTGGAAAAAAATATATATCTATCAGAAATACTTTCTCATTTATGACAAATGCACATATTTTACAGCAATGTAAAAAGCCCACAATTTAAAAAGCTTGGCCACAAGCTAGATCCATTGCAACAACATTAGAATCCCTCAAAGCCACAATAAAGTACTACACTTTTCCTTCTTCCTCTTTCAAGGATCCTTATTAAAGCATGCTCTCTCCATTTTCACCTGTTGATACAGATGATGATTTTTTTGTGATGACTTTCTGACTCTTCATAAATAACTGTAACCAATCTGTTTCAACTCTAAAGCAAAAAAAATAAAATTCAGAGACCAGTATACTTCAAACCCAAAAAAGTGTTTAATAGGCCCTCCAGTCTCAGTTACCCTGAACTTTGTGCCTAGTTCTAAAGCAACATTTATTTTGAAAGAGCAAAACAGTAACACAGGCTCCAACAAGCCCCTGGCTATAGTTGCCTTTATAACATTCAGAAAAGTTGGTATTTACTCAGTTTTCTTGTCCAGTTCAACAGTTACAGGGAATTATTAAGGTCTGGAAATGCATTTGCTTATGCACCATTTCATATTATAAAACTAATATTTTCACACAGAATCACATAATTGTCATAGCTGGAAAAAGTCCCTAAGACCACTGAGTCCAACCATCAACATCCCCCAGTTACAGAATTAAGAGATATATATGGAATGAGAAATAAATATATAATATATATACCAAACATAGAAATATTATATATTATAAGCTAATATATATAGCAATATATAGAATCACTTATAGATTCTGTCATTTTCAATGACAGAATTAATAACTCAGGTTGAAAAGGCTCCTGGAGGTTATCTGGTCCAACACAGCACCCAAATGCTGTCCTCTAAGCTCTTCCTTACTTGTGTGCATACACTTGGGGTGGGACCCCTTCAGCCCTGTTCTGTTGGTTTTAGGGTTTCTCTTGCCAACATCACCCTTAAGTCTTTGCCTGCTAACTGGATCCATCACTTCCCCACGTGGTTGTAGGTCAGCCCTACTCTCTGTCACATTAAAGCTCTCTTGACAACACTGGCCAACCTGCTGACAAAGATGCTTCCCTCACTTGGTCAGGTGGCTCCTGCCTCTTCCAAGCATTGATCCATAAAGAGGATGCCACAGTTGTGAAAATCAAATCTCTCAAGTCATGCTTGTTATGCTTCATGTGTCCTCTTACAGTACCACTGGTGCCCACAATGAAGCGAAGTGGTAGGACACAGTCTGAAGGACAGACAATCCTTGTCACTCTATCCACATGTCCCAATCCAAGCTCTCAGTGAGAAGCCAACCTCCCTGGACAGCAGGTCTAGGTGGCCTCCATCCCCTGCAATAGGAAGCTGCCCAATATTATCACTTGCTCCTTTCTTCTGGTGGTGATGCAGAGCTCAGATTTGGCTGGACTGGATGCTTTGATAGCTCCCCAGCCCTCATCTGATGCCATGGCACTGAAATTTTAGTTGCAGATCTGCAGTCTTCCCAGCCCAGTAAGCACTAATTCTCCCTGCATCTCCTTTGGTATCTTGTACCTGCAGGCTCTTGTACCTGCAGGGTCTCAGAGAAGACCCAACTGATGTCCTACTCAGCAGCTCTAGTGATGTCAGCAGAGTTTGCTGACACCTTCCTGCATTTCCTTTACTTGCTAATACAGATTCTCTGACACTGCACACCTCCTGCAGACAAGACCACAGTCTCTACATCCCAGCTAAAGCTCTGGAGCTGGATCTGACTCAAGGTCTCTGATTTATCAGGGGCAGCTGCCCCAGACTGTGCTAGGAACTGTGCCATGTGGCACAGCCCCACTGCTGATCACACAAACACTGTGCTCCTCAGCAGTGTTTCTGGTCCCCTTCTGTGTGAATTGCTGTGCAAACTGCTGCATCTGCAGGCTGTCTCTGGGAGCCTGTACTCTCTAAGCCCTGTACTTTCATGTGCTTCTCCACAGTGCCTGCTGAAAGGGTGCTGGACCCTCTTTAATCAGGAGACAGCTGGAAGGAAACTCAGTGCAGCTTTTATCAGGAGTAGCTGGCATAGCTTGTTGGCAGCTGCTAGAGCTTGCTAGAAGCCACAGCATCCTGCAGCAATCCTCCTGCAGCAACAGCCACCCTCAAGTTCCTCCTCCCATCACCCCAAATGAAGTCCTCAGAAGATCCAGAACTAGAGCCTGGAAACTTGCTGCCTCTGTTAACTGCAGCTTAGCAAAGGATAAGCTCTGTCTCACAAAAGCAGCTGGCACCTTGACAGTTCACCCCACCTCATTACTTCATAAACCTCTTTCAAGAAAAAGAAACATGGTAGTGCTATTAGCAGCTACCTACATTTAGGGGAAATACAGTATCCATCAGAAGTTCCTCTTTCTTGTTGAGTTACTAAACCTACCTTTCCCTTCATTGTGTGGAAAAGAGGAAAGCACACAAACCTTAACCCACCTTATAAACTCAGATGCCATAACAAAACCTCTATTTTCCCCTTCTTGCTCCCCACCTTTTCTTTTAAAGAGTGTTTAGGGAGCTATTTATGTGATAATATGGAAAAATTATATTCAGCCTGTGGCTCTAGAGCCTCATGCAGCTCTTTGGCATGGGCAGAATGATTAGGTTTTTACATGGTTTTGATTAAACTTTTTCTTTTTTTTTTTTCTTGCTCAGCTTGGCCTCAAGTAAAGTTAACAGAGCACTGATAATATGAACATTGCCAGGAAAGTGCAAAGAAGCACCTGAAATCCATAGAAAATGGACCAAATCTGAGAGAATATTGTCTTCTCTACAACATGGAGTGTCTCAAATAGAAACAAAACATCCTCCTCTTCTCAGTGGTAAGGAAAGAGCCAGAATTTACAAAAGCCTTAGAAGTAGTCATAATATTACAGTCTGAAAGTACAGTGCAACAATTAAACCAAGTTTTAATATGGAATGATTTCACATCCTGAAGATGCACACTCATGTAAAGAACAATCTCAAGCAAACTTAAGATATCTCTGTCACTGATCATTAACAAACCTTCCCAGTATATTACATTTCAGTTACTGAAAAGGTCTGAAAACAATAACAAACTTGATAATTTTTATCCAGAATTTGCTGATATCATGTAATAACATATCAGCACAGTATTTTCTGCCCCAGGAACCCTCCATGTCACTCCCACACTCCTCAGCCCTCTGTTCAGCCACAGAACTGGAACAGTAAGGATTTCCAACAGCAACACTTCTTGTATGGACTCATTAGGTTTCTGAAAGTTTTAAAGATATCCATATTTAAAGAATATACATCTCCCTGCATTTCACATGGCAGCTACAAGGGCTAGGATTTTCCTTTGGAGAAAATTTTTATGTGAAAAAGATTCACTGTGATACGGGCACAGTACTCAGAACACAAGCTGAGAGACACAACCGAATAACAGAAGATTACAAGACCAGAAGACAACAAAAGGACATGAGAAAATGGCACATTCAATTGAAAGAAAAAAAAAGGGACTTTAAAGTAATACTTTAACAGCCAGTCAAATCTAACATATTAAAACAAGATAATTTTCTTCTGACTCTTCTGGACATTTGAGATATCCCCCCAGTCAGAGGACTGGAAAGCAGGTTCTCTTTATTCCCTTTAAGTTTCCTAATTTTCAGCTAATGGTCAACCTGAAAAAGGATATTTGCACTATGACTCTGACCTTGAATGCCAAGTTTCAGCAACAAGTAAATATTTACAACTGGTTATAAACCCCTAAAAATAGGGGTTCATAGCAGAAATGCTGACAGACCTTAACTAAGTTGGTGTTAGCGGGCGCCACTATAATTAAATAAATCACCAAGGTCTGTTGACAATTAGAAAACTCATTTTGGTTTGCCACAGAGACAAACAAAAATTCTGTTCATTATAATTTTACTGGAATATGATGTCATAACATGTAAGCATACTGAAACAATCTGCTGTTTTTCTAGCCAAAATATTAATTGCATACTAAGGAGCCCTTGGGGCCTCTTCCTTTTTGGCCATCAAATCCACACACACAAAGACAAATAAAGTATTAGTACATATGTTATGTGCTTATACTGCATTTCCTGCATTTCTCTGGATTCCTCAATAGCATAAATGTTCCTGATAAATATTGTTACTTTGCTCCTAGAAAAGAAAAAAAACCCAAAAACAAGTGCAAGCTGCAGCTCATAGAAGCTCAGGAAGCTAATGTAGATTTATCCTCCTTTGCTCACTTAAAAAAACTTCAGTGAGGTTTTGTCTAAATTCTAATGGCCTATGTATGCTTCAGCTATGTAAAAATGAACAAACCCAATTGCTTCCCCACTTCACAAGTTTTATAGGAAGTATTACCCTATTCCCATTTCATAATGCAAAGTGAAGAGGATCAGGGACCATTTTGGCCAAGATGAAGGCCACTAAAATAAGAGATACAGCATGGTACAGGAAGGTAATTCTTCAGATCACAGTTGTGTGCTGAAAGGGTCATTCTCTGCACTTTTTCCCTCTGGCTCCTTTTCCATACCAACTCAATCAAGTTGGCAGCCCTGCTAACATCACTTAATCAAGAAAATGCTGTGAGTTTTGCAAATGGAAAGATAAGAGAACACACAGGGGAGTGAGCAGCATCACTTGCTGTGAACAACTTTTTGTCTGGAACATTTGAAATTCCTCTAGGGGAAAAAGTTGCATAGTGCAGCTGTTCCCTGGCCATGCCCTATTTTTCTAGGCAGTCCATTAGCCATGTGTGTTTCCTACAGATGTGAGTTCTATGTTTTGAAGGAGGAAACATGCAGGATAGCCACTTCTGGTCTTCATACAGTCCACCTTCTGGTTCTTTCAGCAGGTCCATAACAACACCTGGGAACAATGAGGCTCTCTTTTCCAAATACTCCTTTTAGGAACTACAGTCTATTATCTCAGAATGAGTCTAGCTGTCCTTTTCTAGATTACTTTTAAGCCCCTCCAGACATTATTAATGTAGAGAGCAAGACAAGGCACTACATACTGCTTTTAGCTACAGACACCCCTTATTAGATGGAAAGATAATTTTCAAAACTTTCTATCCAGCTGATTTATTTATACAGCCTGTTACTGTTTTCTCCTTTCTAATGTTGGCCTTCCCTCACCTACCCAGAGATAAAAAAAAAAAAAAAGAAAAATCATGTATCCTTCTCCTAGATTATCCTTAGTTCAAAAAACGGTTTTAAACTATAATCCAGATCTCTAAAACCTTAAAATTAATTTAATAGATTCTGACTAATGCAGTATTTTTTCTCAATTTTTTTTTGTTATGTTTACCCATCAAGTTGAGCTTTCTCATTCCCTCTCAGTTTTTGCTTTGCCAGGGTTCAAGTCAAGGTATTTAAGCAGTCATCTATACAAAGGGCCATCCACTATTCTGATAATCCTTGCCACCCTTCCCTGCGCTTGCCTCAGTTCTTAAATGAGTCAAGAATTATACAATATACCATATGAAAGACTAACAGTGTTCTGTATAGTATCAATATTTATAAATCTTTAGCAGAAACATCATGCTCAACATATCTTCAAAATGACACAGGTTTTGCCTCTGGTTCAATTCCATCAGTTGTCTTTAGTTCACCTTCTAAATAATTAAGAATACTAGATACCACTCCTCTTCTGGGATTTCCAACTGAATAACCCTCAGGTGACAACAGCATTAGTACTACTGGTACCTATGATCTTAATATCATACTGGAAGGTCAAGTCTCACCCAGTTTCTAATGTGTCAGCCCTCATGATCACCCAACTCTTCCTGCACAGATTTGTCTTCCTGTGTAGCCATGATGCCTTCTACAACCCATGGACATTTTCCTACTTTTTGTGCAAACACCCTTAATGAAGATAATTAAAAAGGATGATTATAAAACTTGAAGAGCTGCACTTAATATCTCTTCCTCCAAGTTTGATTTGAAATACTGGTGATTTTTTCTCTCCTTTCCCACCTTGCATTTCTCATAGAAATCCTCATCTCTTTCAGTTTAATGAAAACAGTATCCTTATCTAGTGCTATAAAATGCTGAACTGAATCCCACAAATCTAAGATTTGCTTTACCTAGAAATGAGTGAACACATCCAAGCTTAGCACATCAGTCAGGCATAATCTATCTCCAGTATACAATGACTTAGTGCTGAGTTTTATCCTTTTTTACTTCCATGTCTTTCTTTATTCTTTCTTTAACCTTTGTGCTGAGTCTGTGAATATTTCATGAAGTTTACAATGATTCTCTGTTCTTTTTTTTTTTCTCTCTTTCTTTTTTAATCTTCTTTTTTTAGGCTAGAGACTATGTTGTTCCTTCAAGCAGTATGACCAACTTAATCAAAAAAATTGACTCATGTTTTTACGATCACAATATTGAAACATTCCTGAATAAAAAACAAAAGGGAGGGGGATTCAGTGTAACGTAACATTATCTAATGCAAGATCTTCCTCAGAGAATTTGTGATGACAAGATGATAATATTGCCACATCACTGTATCTCTGAATTCCAAGTTGCTCATTACAGACATTTGTAATAGAAATTGAAATATACTCTCTGCATGTACCACTAGTTTGATTACTATTTGCAGTAAATATGTACAACCACAAGTAAAAAAGTTGCTCATTAAAAGTAATTAGAAGAAATCAACAGAAAGCTAGGGACATTAGAAGTTAAATACTTAAACAGTCACAATTTAATCTGACGAGTAATACAGCAAACATATTGAGCCAGCAATGCAGCATTTGTTAGAGAGAGATGTTCCCATACAAAGTAAGATCAGATTTCTGCTTACACGTTTATTGCTTTCTCTCCTTCAGTCTAAAGCCTAAAAGTCTATAGAAGTACTTTTCAAAGTGACAGAAGTATCTCAAAACCAGCCTGAATACCTTTAAAACAATGAAAATTGAGTGCAAGAGATAGGAGAGGAAAAATATGAAAAAGGGTAACATGAAGTAATAGGAAAAGAACCTTAGGAAAACAAACTATCATGAGATGAAACTTCAAAAGTACTGTATGTTGGAAACTCACGTAGAAAAAAGAAATTAAAAACAACAATCAAAATCATGAAGTGAGTAAAGAACAAAATGTTATGGGCCTCTGAAGAAGTATTTTTATCTATCAGCTGAATAGCTAAGTAAGGAAAATGGTCAACTCAACTTCAACTTATTCTTGACTGCAAAAATAGTATAAGTAATATAAGAATATAAAAATACTGCTAGAGTTTAAGGCATTGGAAAATGTCAAGTGGACAATGTTGAAATGAAGATGGGGGCTGGGTGGAAGAAAAGATAAATACAAGGAAAAAGAAAATGTTCTTCTCTGTGACACAAAACCAAGCACAATAAGAAAAAAAATGGGAAAACATAATGAAGCTGTGATGTACACTGTATACTTAGAGGTTAAAGCAGACATCCAGAAGACAAACATCTCAAACTCTTATCTACTTCAACTCATAAAATTTCCCATGAACTGTATTACCCACTAATCTTTACAAGCATGCAGAGTGGTTACTGAGAATGCTGTCCAAATACCCATTACAGTAAAAGAACATAAACAATGTTGCATATCTGACTACAATATCATTTTCCTTCTACATAAGATACTCATGTTAAAAAAAAAAAAAATCATGTCACTTGCCAGCCTAGAGACTCAGCAAATGAGAGAATGAAGTACCTCATTCATTCAATTTTATCATATATTTATACTGGTAATATAATACTAATAAAAATGTTACTAACAAAATCTTTTCAGGCTAGGACTTCAGAGGAATCAGTTAACCTAAAAGTTCACAGAGGAAGAAGACCCAAGAAAGCTCACAGAGTGATTCCCATCATACAAATTCACCCCACTTGAAATAATTGGTGTATCTTGGGCTTGAAAGTATCTTGAAAGTAAGGACAAACTGAAAAAAAAACACATTCAGTTCTAGCTTAATGAGCCACCTCTCAGCAGATGAGTGAAGTTAACTGAGCATAAGCACTATCCCACCTCTCCAGTTACTGTCTCTGCAACCTCTGAAAAAGTATTAACACAGCCAGCTACAGCTTCTGTCCAGAAATCTGCCCATCTGTGCCATCAGACTTGCAAAGAAATTAAATGTGAGCTAAAGAGAGTTTGGTCAATTGGAAAGGGAGTGCATTTTGTGTTTCCCTGCACTGATCCTATCAGGATGCTGAAAAGCACATGGATGGCCTCATGATGGAACCTTTACACCTGGGAGAAGACTGGCAGCAGTCTGTTAATCAGTCACACTGAAGTCTGGAAGGGGCAAAAAGATCAGAAAGCAAAAAGATGAGTGGTGAAGTCTTTCAGTGCTTTGCTTCCTTTCTACTTAAAAGCATTTTAAAAAGCAGATTTCCTAGGGAATAGCAGAGGTAACGCTCTCTCAACTTTTCAACTTTAACAGGGGTAATGGTGCTACACCAATGACTTACAAGTAAATATAAATTCAATGCTAATAAAATGTTGTAAGTGATACCATGAGGGTGAAGCAGGAGCAGTCACATCCATGACCAAGCCATGAGCAGCAAGCTTCTCCAGGAGAATACTGTGGGAGACAGTGTCAAAGGCTTTTCTGAAGTCTAGTAGAAGACAGAATCATAGGAGCATAGAGTGGCTGCAATTGGAAGAGACCTCAAAGATCATCTAGTTCCACCTCCCCTGCATGGGGAGGGACATATCCCACTAGACCAGGTTGTTCAAAGCCCCATCCAACCTTGTCTTAAACACTTCCAGGAGAGGGGTATCCACCAAGGTCAGGTTTACAGGACTGTAGTTCCTCAGATCCTCCTTCCAGTTCTTCGTGTGGATGGGCATCACATTTGCCAATCTCCAGCCTACTGGGATTTTCCCAGTCAGCCAAGATTGCTGATAGATGATAGAAAGTGGCTTGGTGAGCACTTCTGCCAGCTCCCTCAGTACCCTTGGGTGGATCCAATGTAGCTCATAGATGTGTGTATGTTTAAGTGGTGCAGCAGCTCACTGCCCATCTCCCCTTGGATTACGGAGACTTCATTCTGCTCCCCATCCCTGTCATCTAGATCAGGGGACTGTGAACAACAGTCTTACTACTAAAGACTGAGATAAAAAAGGTATTAAGTACCTCAGACTTTTTTTGTCATCCTTTATCACTATGCTTTTCCCTGCATCAAATAAAGGATAGAGAATCTCCTTAGACCTCCTTTTGTTGCTATGTATTTACAGAAACATTTTTTGTCTGTCAGTAGCCAGACTAAGTTCTGGTTAGGGTTTGGCCCTTCTAATTTTCTCCCTCCATAACCTCATGACATCCCTGTAGCCCTCCTGAGTTACCTGCCCCTTTTATGACCCCAAAGGCAATAAACTCTCCTTTAATTCCTGAGTCCCAGCCAAAGCTCTCTGTCCAACGAGGCTGGTCTTCTTCCCTGCTGGGTTGTTTTTCAGCACAAGGGGACAGCCTGCTCCTGAGCCTTTAAGATTTGCTTCTTTAAGAGTGTCCAGCCTTCCTGGACTCCTTTGAGCTTCAGGACTGTCTCCCAAAGGACTCGGTCAACCAGTGTCCTAAACAGGGCAAAGTCCGCTCAGAAGTCCAAGGTGGCAGTTCTGCTGATCCTCCTCCTTACTTCTCCAAGGATTGAAAATTCTAGAATTTAATGATTGCTATGCCCAAGTCAGCCCCCAATCATCACATCACTCACAAGTCCTTCTCTGTTCACAAAAAAGGCATCTTCCCTGGTTGTCCCACTCACCAGCTGTGTCAAGAAGTTATATCTTCCACACACTCCAGGAACCTCCTAGACTGTTTCCTCTATGCTGTATTGTATTTCCACAAAAAGTCTGGTAAACTGAAGTCCCCCACAAGAACAATGGCTAAAGATTGTGAGACCTCTCCAAGATGCTTATAGAAAATTTTGTCTGCCTCTTCATCCTGGTTGGGTGATCTATGACAGACTCCCACCACCATATCTGCCTTACCAGCCCTCACCCTGATTCTTAGCCATAAACATTCAATCCTATCATTACCATCACTAAGCTCTAGACAGTCAAAACACTCCCTAATATACAGATACCTCAGGGCCTCTCCTTGGGTGCTTCAGAAGACTACAGTCCCTTTCTGATGATCACAGGTATATTCAAAATTGTCATTATGATCTTAGTAAACAGGGTCATCATAGAGATTACTGCATGGAACTAAGGCTCAGCTGCTGATGCCCATCTCCTTAAGAATTCCCATTTCTATTTCTCTGACATGAATGTCAGGCTTGAATCTAAATCACTAAGACTCCACTTGCTTCACTTTTAGTGTGGAAAAGAGCCTCAAAGCTAACAGAGCTTTGCTTTGGGTATTTTTCCTCCCAGGATGATTTCCCTTTGGTCACAACACTGGGGGATCCAGCCCCATTTTCTGACAGATCAAAGTGCCAAAGTACCTGATGCTGTGAGTGCAGCTATCCTGTCAGTGATGAAACCCAACATAAGCTGGCATACATCTTACAAAAATATCCTAAAAAGACAAGCAGATCTTTAGAAGATCCTGGGAATTAGCATTTCAGAAATTATGTTCATTTTCTTTCACAGAATACAAGCAGCCACCCAAACCCCTGCTGTAGACAAGCCTGAAGACAAACTGTAACACAACTGTAACTGTAACACAGTTGCCAGTGAGAAGTTCTGTGTTAAGACTCCATACATTCTGTCATAAAAGAATATTGAAAACCTTTCCTGAGAAAATATAGTATTTCCTCAATCAGTGGCAGAACTTTCAGTTCAAAACAGACAAACTTCTTGGACTAGGATAGATTACAATTCCAGTCAGATCTTACTGACTAATAAATTAATCTATTAAAAATTAGCCACCAACCTTCTTTCTGCTTGTTCCCCTCAGGAAAATTATGACAGCCTCTGAAACTAATGTTTGAGCTGTAACAGCAATTCATTTGAGTCATTACCAAAAAAAGCAAGTAGAGAATGTGTTTACTCATAACAGTTGTTCAGGTTCTGGACATAGCAGAAAGGTCATAAAAAGAAGGGAGATGAAGTAGTCTTGGTTCCATTGAACCTTGTATCTTCCCAGATCTCCTGCCTGAAATATCCACAGTTCAGCAGAAGTACAGAAAAAAAGACAAGTGTAAATAAAAAGCTAACTGTGGGAAAAAGAAACACACCCAAAAATGTTCCAGCTCCTGGACGAGATTCTGAATCTGTGCTTATTTTTACATGCACCAACAATATTAGTTTTCTGTCTGTATCCTGAAAGTAAAGCTGCCTTAAAACAATCAGGTCTAGAGGAAGCAGCGAGGGACACCCAGTGAGCTGCAAAGCCAACAGAGTGAACAGATTCACAAGGCATTGGGGCAGGCTCTTGGTTCTGAAGACCTTTGAATCAGAGGATCTACAGGAGCTCAAATAGAAAAGCAATGCTGACAAATAGACATTAAGTTTCCAAGGATGAGGAAGATCTGTATTTTGCCTCTTTACGCTTTTCAGCCTAAGTGAGAATTAAAAAAGTCATGTCTGAAACTTCAAAATGCAGATGTGGGGCCAAATGTACCTTCTCCAGAGCAGAGAATGATCTGGGGAATCTGAGCACTGCCTGGAAGTGCTCAAGACCAGGTTGGATGGGGCCTCAAGCAACCTGATCTTGTGGAAGGTGTCCTTGCCCATGCAGAGGGGGTTGGAACTAGATGATCTTTAAGGTCCTTTGCAACCCTAGCCATTCTATGATATGATGTGCTAAAAACCCAAAGAAAAGGATCTATCAAACCTTTGTCCCAGTTTGAAGCTTCAGGAGAAATATGAACATGTGAGCCAAGGATCACAAAGGGATTGAGCAGTCCTCTTTACAGGACAGAATATGAAAGCAAGTGGTTTGAGGAGTCCCCTATATCTTGAATGAAAAGAAAGAAAAATATTTGTAACAATAAGGTACTGGGACTCAGGAGGTCCTCTGTAAATAGATGCAGAGGTCACAGAGAAAACTATTTAATCCTGATTGAAGATAGTCTAGAAAAACTCAGTGGTGCAAACTGTCATGATTTAAGTACCACATTTTAGGCATGAAGAGTGATGAGGCATTTAAATTCTCTACAGCTAAGTCTAAAAATATTTGAATGACACCAGGCAAATGCATTGATTTGAAGAAAGAAGAGACACTGTTTTGGGAATACTACCTGCAAAGTTTCCTCTATATTCTATCAGCTTTATTTTTAGTATACATAACATTATTGTAACAGCTGTCAATATAATACTGAAGATTATATATTTTATTGATCCCTGATAGGTTAAATGCACCCATTAACACAATGGATGGTAGTGACAGGATGCATTTGTCAGAAGGATTACATGCACACTGTGCCAGGACATGCCACCTAACACCATTTTGTGAGCACTGTGAAGCTTCACTGTAATAAGGTGAGCAGACTGCAGAAAAAAGCACTTTCTAACATAATTTAATGGAGTCTGTAGATTCCACTGAAGGATCTGGGTTTTCTGATCCCAGATACTATATGCATTGTTAGGATTTAAAACGTTGTAGAAATTAAACATTAGCTGTCAAAAATTTTATTGCAGGAATAAATATCCTCTGTCGTTTAAGGAATTTTTATAGTTTTTTTTAAAGCCAACCACACTAATCACCATTGTCTAAACTGATAGCTACTGGCAATGGCAAAGCTCATCACCTGCAAGCTCCCTTGCCACTGTTCTTTTGGGAAAACTATCTTAAGACAAACAGATGTTTCTGCTGTTTTAAACCAACAGGAAATGGACTGACTTTCTCCTTTTTCCTTTCCTAGAAACAAATACTACCAAAGAAAAATTGTAGCACAGCTGTACTCAACACTTTCCTTATAACAATATGTCCGTGTGGGAGGCAGGCAATGAGTGGGAACAAACAGGCCAGGGGAAGTAAAATGTAGTATGCAGAAGATGAGCACAAAGAATTCATTTAAAAGTCTGTGAATAGACTATTACAGTGTATTTTTGATACATTACCAGGGTAGTAACAGTGTGATGTACAAGATTTAAGACCTGATCTGAATCCTGTCTCAACTGGTAATGTACAAAACTGAATCAATAATCAGCTGGTGATCTCAGTCCCTTCCAAGTGAACAGATGTTCGAATCCTCACAAAGCTTCACTGCCATGAACAAACTGCAGGTTTGGTTGCTGAGGTATAGCCTCATCTTTAAGGAAATATCTTTAAGTCAATCCTGATAAATGAAATAATATGGTGAAATGCAGAATTCTTGATGCCTTTGTGTGCATAAGCCAAACACTCAGCTTTCACTGAGTGTCAAACTGGCACCTTTTACTCGCACTAGATTTACATAAAAAAGGGAAAATGCTGTTGAAGTTATTGCATTACTGCCTCAGTCATTATAGGAGAAGAAAACAATAAGACAAAACATTGCAGCAAACCTGGCTTTAATTAATTTATCCTGGAATTATGATATCTTAAAGTAGTGAAAAGCTACAGAACAGAAAAAGGCAACTTTTGAAAGTGCTTCTGTGGTAGAATTCTTGCACCAAAACACAAATTCATGCTGCCATCTAATGGCCTAAAAAAGCCATTTCCAGCTAAATAATTAAATTGCTAATCAGAACAATCACTTGCATTACTCTTAGGACTATTGTTTCTTTCTATACATTTTAATTTTCTGAAATCCATATTTGTTGTTCAGAATGAAATTACAATTTATTTAAGGAGATATAACCTATCTAATAAAAGTCTAAATTTCTACTTCCAAGCAGTTTTTAATACTTCTTCTAAAAGGGTTTTTGTCCATTTGTCCAAAAGGTTGGGAGGAGGGCAAGGAAGGCAGAAACAACTTTTTGAAAAGTCAGTCTGTAAACATCTCCATCATCACCTCTCTTAATCCATAAAATGCAGATTTTAAGGACAAAACCTTGCAATATTCACTAGAAAAGTAGGCAATCCTGGATTCTTTCTTGCCTTTTTAGAGGGATGTTGTACCCTATGGATGAAGTCTGAAGTCGGTAATAGTAGCAAGGTAAAAAACCCCTGTGTCACCCCACACTGCTACTAACCAAGGGGTTTAACCTGTGAATCACTCAGCTTAATGCAACAAGCTTCAGAACCCAGGGTCTACTTCAACTGGGGAGCAAGGGCACTGGTGTCCACTGCACAAGAGCTTTTGGCTCCAAAATGTTACTTTGTTCAGTTCAAATGCATTTCAGTGCTTGCATACCTTCCTGCTCCTCAGAACTGTTACTACCTTACCCAGCTACCTCCATAAAGAGTGTTCTGATCTTTTTCATTCCCACATCCCTCTGGGGAGAGGTTTTTTAGCTTTTTCCAGTCCTTCTGCTGTGACAGTCAGATGACTAAGTATATACATAACATACATAGTTCATAACATTATTATAAACAACACTTCTCAGAGTAGGATTCAGTTCTGGATTCAGATGCTTAAACTGAGGTACTTAAGGTAGCATGTAGAAACTAAGTTGCTATTACAGTAATGCTCTGGAGAGATCCATAGAAAATGGAGACACCCCAGTTTGCAGCATCATAAACTAAGTTCTGCTCTAGTGACTGCTCTGACTCTACCTTTCACTGGTTATACTGGGAGACTGGGTTTGTAGTGAACAGGCAAAGGCTATGTGAAAGGCATCTGAGTTTGGACCTGAAACCCACCAGCACTGTAAAGAACAGCATCTAGGTTCCTAAACACAAGCATATAGTACCATTTGAGATGCAGTCATGTACCTAAGATACCCCCATGATGTGACACAGGACTGATCCATGAAAAGGAGAAGTTTCTGACAAATCACTGGAGGTCTGGTGGATTATATGAAATGGTATGATGCCTGAACCCTTTTAGAGATCCTTTCAACTGCCTAACTGCAATTATGTGGGGTCATTTCAAATACTGTAGCCTATCTTGTCAAGCCTTCAGCTGTCCCTCCAGTAAAGGTCTCTTCTAGGTCTTCTGCCAAATCCACTGGTTCCATGAGGATGTCTCAAATACCCTACAATTTCTCAAGTGGCACCAGAGGTCTATGTTTAGGCAACTTAGTGTCCTCACATCTGCTACAGTACATTTGCTTGGGGAAAAAAAAAATCTGCTTTGTACACAGCTGTGTATAAAATCCTCCCCTGCTGCAGAAAGCCTCAACAGAAAGCCTTGATAACTGGAATTCAGCAGCAAACAACAGGCTAATCATGTGCCCAGAGCCATGAAAAGACTGCATGGAGCAACCTGAACTTTATCTGTTACAGGCTACTGGCTGATCTAATCAATACTAGACAAAAGTATTTCAGACCAGATAAACCCTTACATTTTCCTCTGAACTATTTGTGCCTCAAACAGAGGAGGGTCTCCATGCAGAGACAGTTCTCTTCCTAGAAGGTAAACAGGGTGCTCAGGTGCACAGAATGACTTCTAAAGGCCAGGAGAATTCTTCAGACTTCACTCTCTTCCTGTAAATTAGATTACTGGGTTGTATAACCCTAGGTGTACTTCTAGCAGTAGTCTCAAGAGATTTGAGACTGTCTCCTGCAGTGCAGCTCACTCACTTCAAAATTTGGTTTCTACAGCTGTTCCTTTGGGTAGATTTTGGGTTTTTTTACCCCATTGCACTATGTAACTTTTGTGCAAGTTGGGTGAGGTTGTAGATTGCATTGCTAAGCACTAATGTCAAGTAACACTAGTATCAAATCTGTTCCCTTTGATGTATACATAGAAGAAATGAACTTTTTATTTTATTTCATTATTTCACCATACAGTCTTTTATTAGTCTGTTCTGACCATTTTAGCAATTCATCTAATAATCACAGTCTATTCTCCTTTTGGTCATTAGACTGGAGAATATGTTAATACACTATGAACAGCACTTGCAGATGTAGTTGGCCAAAAACTGGTCCTCAAACTTCCCTTTACTAAACCTCATTTTTACAGAGCTGTTTCAGTATTTAAAGCACTGGTCCAGGGGTCTGATATAACTAATTTCAGGAGCAACTAAGCCTCAGCAAACAGTCCCATGCAGATGCAGCAACTCAGTACCCATAAGGAGAGCTACTTTCCTGGTATATGGAACTACCTGCCCACATAGGGTGATGCCCTGTGCTTTGTGGCCAGGCAGCTTGGCTGGCTTTAGGAGAACTAAGAATATGCTGCTTCTCTGTTTCTCTGAGTTTGGTCTTGAAACAGCACTATAAAAAAGCATTCAGTGACATCAAAGAAATATGTGCCTAGAATGACAGGGCTGTGAAGGAAAAGAAAAGGAGGAATGGAGGAACTCTCCCCCACGCAGTAAGGAAAAGGTGATAGTCTTCTAATTAGTCTGCAGTATACAGTGTAGAGGAAGGAAGAAGCAATCATAAACAGAATCATCTTGAAGGCTCAGTGCAGCAGAAATTGTCAAAGTGCACAGAAGCTGCAGTTTATCCCGGGGACACTACCACTTTGCGTGACATGCCTATAGAACTATCACAGCATCCAAATTCCTTAAAACCAACCAAGAAACTGCTTTAATTATTTTATTCTCATTCTTTAGCTTGTCATTGTTTTACATTTTCTTTGTTCCTATACTTCACAAGTGGTTTTAATATTGAAAGCTTTTTTTTAATAAAGGTTTTTCAAGCTCTCTAGATCGTGGTGAGACACATTTAAAGGAATTTTATGTAATAAGCAAATAACTTCAGAATTCTCTGGGGTTGAGTTTTGTGATCACTTTGACACTACTTTGCATATTAAAACATCAAAAGATACTCTTCAGTTTCTAGGGGTTTGGTTTCTTTTTTTTTTTTTGCTGTAAACACTTAGTTTGGGTAAGTCTCTAAGATACCACTTCTGTTTTGTCACATACAGACATCCCACAGTTAAACATACTACAGGACAGTTAAACTTCAGGAATGACTCTCTTCAATTCTAATTGAAGAAAAAAATAACTTATAATAAAGGTTTATTTTCAGTCAGCATGCAATGGGTCAGATCCTGTATCTCATTTTATTGTTTAATTACTTTAATTTGAACAGCCACATTAAAATGTTTTACATGGCTTAAGCATATTCCATATACTCTGGAATGCAAAGGAGTACAGGTTCTAGCATTAGCTACAGATATGAGTAGTATATGTTTCATTCTCAGCTCTGTCACTATTTCACAAACCTGACCCAACATTTCAAGGCTTGGCCTCCTCCAAGTAGCTCACCAGTTCCAGTGAATCATGCCAAATGGTCTGCTGACAAACACACAACCAAAATCAGTTGGCAAACAGTCCCTGAGAGCATCAAGTGCCTCCTTACACAGTCAGTTTGTAAAGCTCTTAGATAAAAAAAGCCACACAAACTGCAATGGTCTCTATTTTCAGCTTTTCTGTGGTGTATACTGGTTGAACTGAAAGTGTGCCTTTGTTGTAAAATTGCTCAAAACTCCAACTGCTGAGGCTTTAAAAAGGTGGTACACAACTGATAGATTTTCAGTGGCAAAACGTTATCTAACTCAGCTGGATTCAGGGTTGACAGCTTTTTTAAAAAGCTCTGCCATATAGAAGCCATCAAGTTTCCTAGTATCAAACTCATGGAGTTTACTTGAATAAAGAAAATCCCCTGAGGGCTCCCAAGCTGTCTCAATAGAGTGAATGAAAAAAGTTCAAAGTTCTTCCCTGTTTGTGAAATAAACTGCAGCATACAGATACCAAACCTACCAGAGACCCAAGCTGGTAACTTCACATAATTCAGCTCAGCATCACACAGGGTTCTACCAGCTCAGGTCAAGATGCAGTGTAATGGCAATGGCCCAACACTGTTAACAAAATCTAGCAAGTATTGCATTCATTGGCTCAAGTGAAGAGCCAGGTTAATACATACTTACTTCACCCACTCCCAATATGGACTGTATTTTATTTACTTAACTAAGAGGGGAGCAGACTTGCTCTGCAGCTCCTAATATAGCATGAGAAAAGATCTACAAGTCTAACACCACACTGCCTTAAATGCCTCACCTTTGCCTTGCTAAGAGTTTTGCACTTGCAATTCTGTAGCCTGCCTTCCACTTGCAGCTCTGTAACCCTTAATCTAAGCCACCTGGCCAATGTTTTCCAGAGTTTCTCTGGCTGTATTTTCCCTCTGCTTTTCTTCCCATGCTGTTATTCTCAAGGTTCTTCAGCTGCAAATACCAATATGTTGACAGTGTTGTATCCACAATATACTGTAACCCTTCTCTGCCCTTTTCCCATCCCTTGGCAGTAGCTTTTGTTAAGACATTACAGAGCCCAAGAACATGCATGCACAAAGCTCAATAAGCACCCAGAGTTCAACACCTTCCCTGAAGCAGCACTATCAGCATCATAAGCAAAACGGAGCTTGAGCAGCTCCCAATGAACCCCCCAGAACTTCTATGGGAAAATGTTGTGGGCAACACGAGCTGCATGGGAAAGAACATCCAGGGTAGGACGCTAATCCAGGAGACTCCACCACTTCTCTTCCAAGCCACTTTCCCCTTGCCCTCTTTCTATTATTGTTTGCTTTCCTTTTTCCATGAAAGTAACTTTCACCTTCAGTATCAATTTAAGCTGTCAGCTGCAGACCTTGAGAATGGATCTTTGCACCTTGCAGGTCAACCTGTTTCAGCATCCTCTGTGCCCATATAAATATGCTCTTCTGCCATGTGAAAATAGTTTCACATGCTTAAATCAACCCTTAACTTACAAACACACATTCCTGCACCTTCCTCAGTGAGGGCACAAGCTTCTCCATACTAGTTGAGGAGATACTGAAGGACAGTTTTAAGGCTAGGACTAGCTTTTCCATTCTTCTCCTTCCACAAACCCCAAGACTGATTCCCTTCTGAGCTGCTCAGTGCCCAAGTGCTGGAGCCAGGAAACTTGCAGGGACAAAAAGGCTGGGGACAAAGGAGGAATCATTGGCATCTCAACTTTAATCACCTTAGGCTGACTCAGAAGCTAGCCTTCAACTTGACATACAAATACCAGTTCTTAGACCTCATTTCCATGAGTTACTGAAAAGGATCATTTGTGCCACTGGAAACATTAGACTTAACTGGTCTAAACACAGGCCCTGGGATGAACTTCATACTTCAGTTTTAACTCTGCACTCGTCTCACCAGAATCAAAATTCCCCAAAACAATCTCCTGATCTTAATTTGTACATTTGAAAAGCACATTTCTTTAAACAGAGATCAGTAAAGGGAATTTAGTCACAGTATGAAAGAAAAAAAACCCTTCCAATGTATTTAGCATGGTTTATAACTGCTTTAGCAACAGACAATCTACAGTCAGAAACTGAGGAACATAAATACTTCTAACAGCATCCTACCTACATCATTTTTCAAATCTTATTTTTCTATATGGTTTGCATTTATTGGGAAATTCCCAACTACACTTCCTCTTCTATCTGACAGCTAAAAATCAGCAAATGAATGCTAAATACAACATGGCAGTAGAAGACAATAAACGTAACATATGGTACTGTGGGAATATTATACAGTACTACAGCATCTGCTTCATATTTGGGACTTTGCTTGTTATTGTAACAGATCCAGAATCTGTCTCCAGACTTCCCTCCAGTAAGGATGAGTAGGAAGAGTGGGGTACTCCCCACGGGCAGAGGAGAGGGATGCTGCACATGGAAGAGCCCATGTCCCAAGCTGCAGCCACCCTGAGCCAGTGTGGGCTGCAGTGCTGCAGGGCCTGTGCCCAGTGTGGCTTGTAGGATGGGACTGGTGGCTCGCAGGATTGGGTTGGGCTGCACAAACCCCTCAAGCTGTAGGACACTCACTGCAAAAGACTGGCCTGCAAGCAGCTCTCCCTTGGCACCATCTGTGCAGCCTTGCCTTCAGCAGCACAACAGGAGCTCTCAAGTGAACATTGTTTCTGTTTTTGACTAAAGCAATGACAGGGTTGCCTCTTTGTAAGAAAATCCTGCATGAGTGTGAATGACTGAGAAGGGGCAAATCTCAGCTATGGCCAAGGTCTGCATGGCAGGCTGAGCTGGGGTTGCAGTGTCAGATGCTCAGGGGTCCCAGCATCTGAAGGGGTGGAAGACTATCTGTGCTATTCTCTTATACCATCAGCTCTAATAAATAGCATTTTAAATGTTACCTAAGTGCCTTTCTTACTGGGATTGTTATGGACCAGCACTTCCCAATGGAAAACAAGGTGATGAGCAATTATTTGCAACACAGGAGTAGTCCCAAAATCATACTGTGTGGCTTTCTTGTTTGCTCTTTACTCTGGCATTCCTGTGAGAGCTGGTGTATGCACAGGGGTATGTGTTTTAGCAGATTGAAAGGCAGATCTAGTTATTTACTGGTTAATTCTATCTATTTATCAATTTACTAGCCACAGCATTATTTGCCACCATGCCTGGGCAGCTGCACTCAAAGCAGCACAGTGAAGCAGGCAGAGATTCCAGCCTGTCCCACCCTTCCTGTTAGTTCTGTAATCAGAAACAAATGCCTGTGACTGCCTTATGCACCCAGAGAGTAAAACTCATGTCCCATTTTACCTTAACATGGGAACACAGTTCCCATGAAAGAAAGTTCTCAAAGAAGCAAACTTAAAAGATTGCACTAATAGTTTCCTATGAAGTAAGAAAAATCTTAAAACTTGGCAACTGGTGTTTCAGGGTTCTGCTTCTACAAATATGTTTCACTAAGATGAGATTCCAGAACTCCCCATTTTCTGTTTATTCCTAGCCTGCATTTTTTTCCAGCCTAGACTTTTTATCTCACTATATAAGAACTTCAAATACATATAGGATTTATAAATATTAACCATAGTTAGGGTTTTTGAATCACAAAGTATGCAAGCGGAGACTTGGGTCAACAGTGACTAAAAATACCACACAATGTCAGTAATACAATAATCAGGCACTGTTCTGTACAGTAATGAGTTTTCTTCCAGGTTACTTTTGTTTGTCTTTTACAGTTCTAGGTATTGTTGCTATTAAAAAAATCATTAAAAAACAGGAACAAAAATAAATCAGAATGAAATGTTAAAACCCTGAAGTTATGATCGCCTCAAAATCTGAGATTAATTCAGCTGAAACATTTTTGTTACACAATTCTGAAATGCTGCATTTTCATTTCAAACTCCTTAATTTTTTAACAATGCTATAAATTCAATTTCAAAAAAGAGAGCTTTTCTGAACAAAAACACATATCCACAGTTCATAACCTTGTTCTTTTTTATAGTGATGAATAAAAAATAATAAGAAACTCATGAAGCAAATCTTTATAACAAAGGAAACATTTTTCACAGATAAAACATGCTATTAGAAATTCCTGGCCTGGTTTGTTATTTTGCTTTCTTTACAGATTACACTTGATACTGCTTTTGGAGCTCCAAAACACCTAATACAATAGTGTTGCCTCTTCAGAAAAATAAGGAACAGCAAGAAAACTTCTCATAGAAAGAAATTCTTGGAATTACAAATTAACACATACATTATCTTAAGCTTATCTCAGTGTTGCATTAGATACAAATTGCATTTCATTCAGAATGAGCTAGACCAGTTTTTCCTATCTGTATTAAAACCACAGTTGTTTCCAAAATTTAGGTAGTTAAAAAAAAATTATTCCTTTTTCATCCTCTCAACAATTACTTCAACTTACTACAGCAAGAGCAACATTAATGGGGGGCTCTGAATATAGGTTTCTAAACTGTGAAATTAAGGATTTTTCCCAACCAAACACCAAGGACTATGAAACAGAGATAGCTGACCCAGCAGAATGGTTAAAAAAATGGAAACCTGAGAACGATTTCAAGCCAGTTTTCAAAATGCCGCCCTCCTAATTTTATATCCAATTTCTAAGAAAAGGGTTCTTCATTTGTAATGGTACACATTCTCATCACACGACTCAAAAGAACAGCAAAGAAAAGCAAGATCTCTCTCTGAAGTTAATGCTTTACTTCCTCCAGTATGACTTTAACTCCAGTATGCATGCTTTTAAAAAAAAGGAAATTGTTTCTATTTCTTTCAATGTGCTTAGGGCACCTGTCTTCTTTCAGCAGGAGATTATGAGAGATTCTAAATAAGGCTGCACAGACTCTCCTTAGTAAAAATCTTAGGTTCATTTTACTGTGAAATAACAGAAAAAGTTCATAAAGATTTAGAACACACGGATGAGCAAAGGGCAAAAAAAACATCAAATAAGTGAAAAAGTACAAACCTCTGATTGTACATGCCCCGGAAATTATAATTTGCTCTATAATTGGGAATTGGTTTTGGATCTAATGGCCTGTAGATGGCAGGCTCTCCTCTTTTCATAGCCAGACCATTCAGCTCCACTGTTGGAGTTATACTGCCTGCAAAAAAACAAGGAGTACACAAAGCACTTAAACCACAAATTCAGCAAAACAGACAAGCAGGACTGAGTCGAGCAGCAAAGAGAGACTGGCATCCTATTTTTTTTACTCTTTAATTAAAAAAATCAACTACATTGAAACATTTCAGTTTCTCTGACAGACAGGAATATAGATGCCAACTTTATCACAGGCAATGAAAAAGAACATTTGAAAATTTATCTCAGTGCATTTATCTCAGTACATTCTCTATGCAGTTTCAGCAGATCAATCTTCACATGTGAATGAGAAATTCAGTGCTAAAATCAAGTTGGTTATTCATCTTTCCAAAGTGCTTATAATACATTAGAACACTTCATGAAAATATAAACTCTTAAAAGAATAATGTCTCTCCCCACTGAACACCATTAAATAAAACCACAAAAGAAGAAACAAGGATTGAAAAAAATAAAAGCAGTAACAAATATTACTGTGGCTATTTGGTAATCTTACAAATTAGAAAATAATGCTTTTTTTGCAAGATTTGAAAGCTTTATTACTAAAGCTAATGATCTAACAAACTGAAAATACAGCTCCTGGAAATCAGTGTTACTACAGCCATCTGCTGGTGACAGGGTACAAAAATAGAAAGCCACCAGCACTTCCCCACTTGCGTGGTCTGCAATAGGTCAAATAAAAAGCTACACTCTGACTTCGTTTATACATATTTTTTATTAAAATGTTCAGTTACAGAATTCTTCACTTTAATTTAATTTAGAATTTTCTTAAAATAATGAAAGTAAATTTCAATAAAAATGAGCCAATATTTCCTCCCATCCAAACAAATCTAAGCCATCCATGATGAATTTGCCTATCTGCCACTGAGGCTTTGTAAGCAGTACATGATGGAGTGATAGAAATTTTTATGCAGTACTTAGTCAAAAACTTGTAACAACAAACCATTTGTATTTTCCAGAGCAAGGAGTGACTACAGATTCAACTATATAATAAAAATACAAAGTCCCATCAAAACAAGACACAGAATGGATCTTTTTTAGGACAAAATTATTAAGATTTACAATTTTTTTAATGATGTCTCTTAAAGGCTATTTCTTTTGTTATCAGATTTTTCGATTTCGGAATACAATAAAAGCAAAAAAAATAAATCTAGAAGCTGATTGATAATATGCCAGGTTAAGAATTAAACTCGGGGCCATTTTTTTAGAGGTGTGAGCCTCCTGCTTTCTAAACAACCAGAGAAAGTCGCAGTGATTGTGAGGACAGAGGGCAAAACCAGTGACCTGGGTCCAGACCAGCAATGTACTGACCTCCAAAGGAGCAAGAAATTACTACCCCACCACTCTCATTAGCCATACTTAGTGCCTAATGCTCAGGATAATACTCAAAAGCTCTATGGGAAGCTTACTCCTGCTTTTTTTCTGACAGAATGATTATTAATTGTAAAATTACTCCATTTTAAGAAAGTGGCTGAATAAGACTTCACTTTAAAAGGGCTGGGGGGAGTAGAAAGAATAAAAAGGGAAGAAGGGAAAAGGAGAAAAAGAGGGGGCAAACAGTGGAAAAATGCAAGAAAAGAAACAATGACTTGCTTTCTCACCATTTGATCTCTTTTATATTAGTGTGAAATAAAGTTAGGAATATTTTTTTAAATCATTTTACAGAACAAGATAGAAAAGATCACTGAGCATGTGGCTAAGATGTGCACCTTCTTTCTATTCTTCAAATAAGAGTTTATAAAGCCATTTGTAAGCCTTTTGAAAGCACAGGTTGCTATGAAGGAAAACCTACTATGCAGGGATTACCTGTCAAATTCTCATGCAAAAACCTGACATTTTCTTTGGGCTGCAAATGCAATATCACAGGACTGGACTGAGTAAAATTTGGATTTTCCTTGGAAAATTACATAAAATAAGATTATTTTTCTTCAGAAAAAGTGTTTTACTGTGGCACCAGTGGTCGGTTCTGTCTACTGCTACTGGCATAGAAACAGTTTGTATACATCCAAACCTTATATAATCATATTCACTTACAGTTCAACCATTTTAGGGACAGGCACTGCAAACTCTCCTATGCAAGCTCACCAGGTGTTCTTTGTTCTATCTTCATACTGCTGTATTATTCTTCATACTATCAAACCTATATATGACAGCTATATTGATTTGACTAAATTCATGGTAGACTATTCCAACAATTCAACAAGATTTATTTCAGAGGGAAACGTCATACCTGGATTATTGTTAACATTATTTTTGGGTGGTCTAGGCGTTGGTTTGGGAAGGGTAGTTTCATTCAATGCTTTGCTAGCAGCAGCATGTTGGGCCTTTTTAATGCTGCTTCCTTCAGCTTCCCAGGTCTGTTCTCCAAGAGTCAGCTGCACTGTGAACATCTTCAAAGACAAAGAACAGGTAAACACTGGCATGATTATCACTATGGATTAGACCAATCTGTATAAAAACTTCCAGGGCTGAAGAGAAACCACGTTCTCTTTCCATTATATTCAACTCCCAGATAACACACCTGATTCCTACAGAGATCAGAGGGAAATACTTGGCCTTCCAAATGACAAAGTAAAATGGTGTTAAGTTAATGTCAACTAACAAAGAACATAATAATTAAACTAAGTAATGATAACTGCAAACTGATCATCTGCTTTTGGAAGACTACATACAAGTCAGTTCAGACCACATTTCTTCACATTTGAATGCATTTAGTCACTTCACCTGTAGAAGAAAGGTAAAGAATGCTACTAAAAGAAGCCTCAAACTTCTGTAATAATTCCAAATGGATATAAATTATTACACTCCTCAAGGCAGTGGACAATTTGGCCCAAATAGTTTTACCCAGTGGAAAAATCTATCACAGAACCTGATTTCTGAAAATAACATCATCTTAGGGTAGAGCGAGAACTCAAATATGTTCAAGAATATAAAGCAAGAAAGAAAATAAATATCCTTGAATGAAACTTCAATTCTTTAATGTGAACTCTACAGTGAGGACAGGAACTGTAAAAATTCAAGAGTGCAGAAATGGACTACTGATAAAAACCATATATATTTCAAAATCTGCAAAAAAGGATTATTTCAAGCATTATCTACACTGCGCAAGTTGTGAAGATAAAACTCAACACATATTTAAGACACGAGGTAGAGTCTATCTTCTGTAAGATATGTACATGCTTTGTTTAAATTTTAGCATATAAGAACAAGAGGAGAAAGATGTACTTGACAAAGTTGTTTATGCATTTTTCTTATTATGATGAATCCACCTGGAGGTCATGCTCCTAGAAGCCCTAATTGCACTGTCATGAAGCTCCACTTCTCCACTTCTCTCCCAGCTTCATTGATTGTAGTTTCCCATTTCATTCAAATTGTCAAAAGCTACACACTCTCAAGAAACAACACGTCCACTGTGTGGTCACAACACAGACATCTGTCTTTTACAGCATGCCTCAGAAAATCTTGAAAGCCACTAGTGGACAGGAACAAAGTATTTGCAGGAGAAAAGCAAAATGAGATGCTCCTTGATGACAAACAGCAGTAGCATTACATCCTGCAGATCATGCTTTCCAGGACAAACTCAGCTCTGTTTCACAAATTCCATCAGGTAGATCATCATGTTACCAGCAAGATGTAACACCAAACTGCTAATACAGTCATAATAATTTCTATGTCTCTGCTTTTCATAGGTTAAAGATACACAAGGATGTAGAGACTTACTACTATCACCCTTTTTCATCCCTCTTCCTTTCTTAGTTGTTTTCATTTGCTGCACAGGCCAAAATCAGACTTGATATTTTTCTGAATCTAGAGAGCACATTTCTCTTTTTTTGACCATTAGTGTAATTGAAAAAAAGAAAGTAAACTGAAAACCTAGAAAATTAGTATGTCAATTGAAAATTTGGATTTCAAAAGTGCAGCTAATGAAGACTTAAGCCCTTTCAAATATATTAGTTCCTTTAAAAGTACTCATAAATACATGAACTCATCCTGCTAAAATTTAAACTATAGTATAGGTATAATGGAACTCGAATCTCTTTACTGCTGAGGAATGCACACTGCCAAAACCACACCTTTTGGTACAACCAAAGCACTTCTTATGTCATAATAATGGAAAATAGCTAACAAAATAAATACACAACACAACACTGAAAAGAAAGCACAACAGATTTAATATGATGCAACCTAAAACCAACCAACCAGCATGCTTTGTGGTGCCAAATACTTCCAGGAAGGGGAAGTACACTTCAATTTCCATTCTCAATGAGGGATCCTAGAAGCCTGCTGAGTCTTAGGAGCCCTGCACCTGCTGACATTTCCACCAGCATAAAGGATGCACAACCAACCATCAAACCAGGTGGGCAGTGATTTGCATCAACTCTGTGCTGGCTGACAACATAAAGTGCAACTCAGAAACAAGGGGCAATGGCGGAGGGACAGCCCATGACTGACTGAAACTGTTACTAATCTGCAGTGTGACTCCACTGTCTTACCCAATTTTACCATTTCAGAAATACTGAGCACAAAGCAGCTATTCATTGCACCTAGCTTCTGTCCTAATTTATACTTATGAAATTATGTAGGATAACAAAACTGATAGAACTGACCAGAATTAACTGTCAGTTCAATAGAAACTTGAATGTTACAATGATATTAGGAATCTATCACCCTAAATCTTAAACTTGCTCAGAATTTAAACAAAAGAACAGTAATAAAGTTTGTGGCCTAGAAAGCAAAATCTGATGACACTGTGTCAATGAGATCAACTTTATGGACACAGAATCATATCAACGAGCACTTTAAAAAATGACACAAACTAACTTGTTCATCTGCACTAACATGAAACAAATGCAGAGATAGTTATCATAAAACATACGAGGTGGAGAGAAAGATTCATGCAGCTTAAAAAAGTCAAATGTTCCATAATGATTAAGAATGGGTGGTGATACCCTGGAAAGATCTTTACATGGTCTTTTTAGAGACCAACAAAAAAAAAACCTCAAAGGTGGAAGTTGCAGTAAGGTACCAAATGATCTACATGGCTTCAACAAAAATAGAGACATACTTGTTGAAAGTGTAAAAAGAAAAGAAAGCAAAATAGAGTAAGAATCCCCTTACACTAGAAATGTGGCTGTGGTTGACAAGCACACTCATCCAGACAATGACATTATCTGTTCAGCGTTTAAGGTATGGCTCTTCACCTGGAACTGTGACCTTACCTTGGCATGAGCAGGCCCTCTTTCATTCAGAAGCTTATACTGGGGTTGAATTCTATTGAAACGGGCTAACTCATTTACCAGACACATTGGAGTTTTCTCTTTGGGGTTTGCCATGTTATCTTGGAGAGGAGCTGTAAATAAAGAGTCTGTAAAGTTTTTGTGGAGAAATGCATTCTTCACAGCTTCGCAAAGCTTTGCAAAAGCAGCAGCATGCTTAGAAAAGAAAATACTTAGACTAAAAAATAATGTTACACATATGCTAATTGCAATGTTTACATACTATTTATGTACTAATCATAGGAGAATATGCATTTTAAAATAACCATTTTGATTACATGCAATTTAAAAAAACACAACTATTTCTTTCCAAAATGTGTCTGTAAGAGATGACAGTGTGGGAGGGCATGTACATATTCTTATGTCACCCAAGTTTACTGTTAGGAGTGTACTGGTTCCAGGAACTTTCAGAATGCTTTCTCAACACTCTGCAGAAGTGTATAGCTTAAGAGTTGCAAAACAAATACAGCAGATGAAACCCTGTGGTCTCCACTTGCTTCTCCCTTCTTCCCAGCGTTTCAGACTCTTCTCACAATAGTAAAGTCACACTCAAAGCACTCTAAAAGACCCCCTTTCCTCCCACTTTAAGGATTTTGTTCCACTTTGCTTAGACTTTTTACTTCATGTACACTACCCTACTATTTTTTAACTTTCTGCTGGTTTTTTTTTCAGCTTATTTATATTTATCCCTAACACACACTGTCATTTCTTGCTGATTTTTTTGGGGATTACATTTCTGTATTTTATACCCAGTTCAGCATAGGAACTACAGCATTTATTAGGCTACAAAGGAAACACCAAATACTGCCAAGCAGTGTCAAGACATTCTGTTCTAGGGAAGAGAAATACACTTGGAGACCTTCCTGCACCATTAAAACTTCTCTATGAAAGATACACTCAGAAATTTACATAATACACATGTTCTTTTCTGAGCTTTTTTTATCAGTGATAAACACTCCACTGTTAATCTGAGCTTAGTTAAAGAAAGACTGTTGTCTTTCAAGTTGCTTAAGTTACTGAAGTATTTCCAACTTAGTAAACAGTCTATTTAGTCAAAACATTTTTGTGGGATTTTTTTCTTTACTTCAATTCTCTTTAAGAGCTAACTTTTATGTTTGTTTTTAATTAACTAGTCATCAAAAAGATGAATTTGAACCCCTCCAAAAATAAACCTGGACCAACTTACCTGGTGGGGTGCTCGAAGGTGCAGGATCCCCAAGGCTGGCAGTAGGACTGCTACAGCTGGCAGCTGATTCTGAAATGGATCCATTCATTGAAGATGGCAGACCCAGTGTATTTGTAGCTGTAACTGGCAGGGGTAGCACCATAGGGGACATGGCAGGTCCAGACAGGTTTGCTGTAGTCTGCATTTTAACTTGTGCCATTGCCTATCACTGGAACAAACAAATTATTATGAGCAGATTGAATGTCAAGTGGTGATAGTGATATTAGCAGCATTTCTTTTTAGCTCCTGGATCTGGGCAACAAATCTATCAAAAAACAAAACAAAAGAAAACACTATCCACAGAAGTCATGTCTCTGCAAACACTGCTTCCAAAATGATGCACAGAGAAATGGAGCTCACAACTGAAGAATATCACCAGGGCACCACCCACATGTCCTGACTCCAGGTTCTGTTGCTCAACTATGAGGTGACCCTGCCTGAAAGACAGCAGGAAGAATTATTATTCTAGAATAAAATTTCATAGAAATTTTCTGTGGATGAGAGTATCACCTGCCAATTTTGTCGAGGGGATGTCTTTGCAAAGAAGCAAACCACACAGCACTCTTGCCACTAAGCAATTTGCTACTTCTGTTGGGGTAATTCTCTCTTCCTAAGCAAAAATCCCATCCAACACCTGAAAAACTTCATAACCAAGGTCTTACTGAAAAGAGCACAACTATTAACACAATGTGATTACATCAGTATTTTTGCCTCCCTCCAAATCCATTAAAAATATCCAACTATCTCTACTCAGAGGGACAGTACTGCTGGATTAAGGTCCCAAATCACTTCATACACCATAGAGTGCAACCACTTCAGCACAGTTGAAGTAGTGAAATGAAAACAATAAATCTTATTACTGTGACTCTGTGCTTTGGAGACGAGACTGGAATGCCATTTTTATTACTGAGGAAAGACAGATGAGCAATTTAAATCTCTGGAAAGGCAAAAGCAAAAAAGATAAATTAAAACTTGAGATGCAATCACTTGCCCTTTTTAGAAATATTATAAGTAAGATGCTAATAGTAGAAGATTTTAAAAATACATTTGCAGTCAGTTGAGATATATTCAAATACTTTGTGTCTTCAAAAATTCAGACTAAATTAAGACTGTAAAAATCCTACTGTCATGAACAGCAAATGTCCTAAAATGCAACAGTATTGTTAGGCTCTTCTAACTTCATGACTGAGAATGTGTATAGCTATAGAATTCTTTGATACAACTCCAGGTGTTTAATTCTGATTTGAAATATGTTAGTACAGATCAGAGTGAATTAAAAAACTCCTTATTGTAAGCATCAGTCAATTATGGCAGAATCAGCCCTATTTGTTAAACATCTTTCAAATGAAACCAGCATAACATGAATTATTATAATAATTAAAGAAACACCTAGAGTATTTACAGAATTTTAGCTGGCAAACATGAGTACTAGAAAGCCATCACACGTAGTACATGAACTGCTACTACTGAACACCTTTTCTCAGACCCTGCCAGATGTGAATTATCCTTTCAGCTTCCCAAACCTTGAAGTTTACTCTTCTTCCCAATAAATCAGAACTTACTAAGAATCAAATAAAATAATGTGTTCTATAGTACTGCTGTTCAGAAGGGAAAAATTGTAGGATTGATCCCTTTCTATTAAGGATTAAATAATCCAGTTTGATAACAGTATCATGGAACTAAGAATAAACAAGAGAGAAAAAAAACACTGTCCTGCAGGAAAGCACAGAGAATTAAATCAGAATAAAACCATACCATATTAAGTACTGGGGTTTTCTTATGCATCTAAAGCTGCAGAACTCCTACAAGAAACTGTTACTGTTTTGTAACTTAATCCATATAAAACAAAGAAGCCCAGGAGGTAAATATAATTGTAGGGAAGTAGTTTAGGTATGGGGATAATAAATTTGTAACTGGTTCTAAAAATCCACTAGTAGAGAGACACAACAATCAAATGCCATTTTCACACTGCCAAGCAAATAATTTTTGATGTCATGACAAAAAAGAGACAAAATCTATATGCTGTATTTTTCTTTATTTTTTTTTACACCCACATCTTTATAAATTTTCTCCAGTCCTGTAGTATTTTATAGACAGTGAAGCAAAAATATTTTGGGGCCTTCAACCCACAAACACAGACCAATTTGCTACTACCCAACAAAATATATTACTTGGGAGAGAAACATTTCACCAAGATGATCAGACACCAAATATACATCTTCTATGTCAATATTTTTTTTAAATCTGGCATATATAAGGGATAGTTTATTTATGATTTTATGAACAGAGTTAGAAAAGCCCCGATACCTCATTTCAGGTGGTTAGCCCAACTCACAGGAGAGCTTCCAAGAGAGTTTCCCTGGATGCTAGGCAATTCACCTAGATGTTTCTGAGGAAGCTGGATTGCACAGCTGTGACTGACAGCTTTGTGTCTTTATCAAGCCACCAGCTGCCACACTGAGACAACACAGCAATGACATTTCTTGCAGCCTTATTCACCCACATCTCTACCCAGTTGAAGTCCACAAGTGACAACTCTGCCATTTCTGTAGTTATACTCCAGGGCTTATGGAGCCTTCTGAAGTGCTGCAATGTTTTTCTCTCTCATTCTAACCTGCACAGCTGTATTAGAAATGTGACAGCAGGGATATAAATATAATCGCATTTTACTTCATTTCTGCTTTTTAAAGTACTTTTTTTACATATGCAATTACACAAGTTTCAGGAAACAGCTGGTGTTAACTTTCTTGTCAAACTATGTATAAGCTGTTAATTTACCTCTTGCACAAAGAACCCAGAAAAAACTCCCAAGAAAACAAAACCATCTCACATTTTGAAGTGAAAATATTGCTGTTGAATACACCATTTGTTTTTCTTGCAATTTAAGAAACACAACATTAATTTAGGCATATTTGAAGATGAAGAATATTCTTAACAACAGTGAATACACTCATGTCATGCACCCCACACCATAAAGAATTACTTCTATTTTTTCTGATTACTATAATTTCTTCTACTTTTCTAGAATACAAATTGCTTTATATCACTACATCTCTATACAAAGCAAATACTCAGGTGAAATGACTCTTAGAATATGTCACATCAACTGAATAAACAACATGCAAAGAACAGAGAAGGTGGAAAACAAAGATTGAGTTTTCAAGTTAAAACACACTTTCACAATGTGGAAAAACTGAAAAAGCAATACTTAAGACGGGTTGCTATATGAAAAATCAACACTCTGAGAAACAGATGAGCTGATGAGCTAAAACAGAAGACAGGACTTCACCTGTGCAGAAAGCAACAACACTGAGATGGAGCAGGGTGCTACCACACTTCTATACTACTCTGGCCACTACTTAACATAGCAAAACCTGTGTACAAGGACATAACACCAGGCACATACTACATGTTTGTGAAGTGCCTTACAAAGATACCAGCTGAGGATCAGTCACTGCTTAGTAAGAAAAACTACTTGATACAGCTTGTTTCTCAACCATTACTGTTGCTTACACATTCCAATTGGAGCCTATTTTTCACATCAGTGTCATATTAATGTTACCAGGCCCTTTTCTGCAGAACTGCTACCCAGCAAGATGCAGTTTGTGCTGTTTGTGAATCTGACTGTTCTGCAGTTAATGAGACTTTGTTCTTGACCTCTTCCAATTCCCTTACAAAAGAAAGCAAAAGAAAAAAAACTACTGTTTCAGTTTTTGAAGATCATATTAAATTCTAATTCTAGTTCTGCTGTGTTTGCAGTCCGCTCCCAGCCTGCTTAACAGAAGCTACAGATTTATTAAGTGTACTGTTTCATCTTCATCATCAATGAGAACACTGAAAGCCACAGGAACACCATTACAACAGACTGGGGTAGTGCTAAAGCTTGGACAACAGGCCCAAGGTAGAGTTGACCTACAGATGAATCTTGTCCTTGTATAGTAGTGCTGAGGCTTGGACAACAGGCTCAGGCCAGAGTTGCTGTGTATGGAAATAGCAAAAATAATTGAGATAGTGTCCTTGTATATAAAAAATAATTGGCATTGCATCCTTGTATTAATCATTAAAAACACCGTTTATCAAAAATAATTGACCTGATGCTTCAAAAGAGAGTATGTTAAAGAAACTCTGTCAGCCATGCCCTGGACTCTGGCCCAGTCCTGGTCATGGTTGGTCTGGAGATGAACCAGATGTTTCTGCATAGTGTAATGTGCAAAGTCATCCTGACTTGTAGGTCGTTTAGTATATGAGTCTGGACCCCCTTGCAGCAACTTTGGATGCCTCACCTATGGGTGGACACACTGCATAGGATTTTCCCACTTGCCAGGAAGGACTCTCCAAATCTTCACTGCAACCAGGGATCCCCAGCGACTGCAGATCTGGGTGATGGCAATATATGCAAGTGGTGATGTTTCTCTCTTAATCACTCTCCTTTCTCTTATGTAATAATCATAGAATCATAGAATCAGCTGGGTTGGAAGGGACCTCTGAGATCATCAAGTCCAACCCTTGATCCATTCCGCCGTGGTTCCCAGCCCATGGCACTGAGTGCCACATCAGTCTCCTCTTAAAAACCTCCAGGGCCAGAGAATCCACCAAGTCCCTGGGCAGCCCATTCCAATACTTGATCATCCTCTCTGTAAAGAATTTCTTCCTAATATATAACCTAAACCTCCCCTGGCAGAGCTTAAGACCATGCCCTCTTGCCTTTACCCTGTATATTTTCTGTCTGCTTTAAGCATTATGCTCTGTATTTTTCTTATTTGGTTGTATGATTCAGTTATCACCAGTAAAACACATCTCCTCTTTTCACTCTGGTGTCCCACTCTCATTGCCATTCTTAATCAGCAAAACAATTGGGAAGAGCGTCTAAGCAGATAGCAGCTCAGTGTTTTTGTTCCAGACAACCTCTGCTCTGGTTAGCAGCTTGCTAATACAATTCTTCTGTAAAAGGTCAAGTCATAGTACCCTAATAAACCTAACAGCTTCCAAACCAAGGAAGGTTTTGTTTTAGTTTGAGCCTTAAAATTTTATTAAACTACATACTCTCCTCCTGTTCTCCTGATACTACTTCACTCTGTTACACAAAAACATACAAAGCTGCCAAAAGGTAAAAAGTATTTTTTGCATGCCACTTCTCACATTTGCAGTAAATATTTAGATGTACATGAATATAAAAAGTACTACAGAAGTCCTAAGCTTTATTTAATTTCTTTTTACTGTGTTATACCTAGCATCTTATTTGTGGATGACAGAAAACACTCAGTTCTCCATTACCTTCACAGCAGTTGTTAATTCAATCTTTTCTATTCTATAAAGTCATGTAACCAGACAGCCAAACAGTAGCAGTTTAGCAAGAGCACGACCTAAAGCAAGTCAGTAGATGGTTATCTAGAACTACTGACAACATTTGTCTTATTTATACATTTTAAATAGGCAAAACTGACAAACTATGCCTGAAATCACAAAAGGTCTCTCTCTATATGTATACATAATGTATTTCTGCTGGTCCCTGCTGTTTGCCTTCCCCATTTTTTTCTCCATCAATTTGTTGCTCATTTCCTTACTAGAAGTGGTTTGCAGCAGCCAAATTGATCTAATGACTTGCTGCCATAGCATGGGATAATCCCAATGTCCTCCCTTCCCTACAGCAAAAAGGGATTCTGTCCATTCATTTCACTGAACCAGCTCACACACAGGTAAGGAGGAAGATCAGAGAAGCCTCCCTGTTTGCACAGGCAGAGCCATAAACTCCTGACCTGGAGTGGGTGCAAAGAATTAGCCCATTCAACTCTTGCTAATAAGCTTAAAAAATATAGACCCAAGTTCAGCTCTTTCCCAATGTTCCATTCAAAACCTGCAATCTCATCCCTGACAATCTTCAAATAGTTGTGGTCTATATTTCCTTTTTTTTTTTACAGTGTCTTACACTATAAAATCTTGATTTCATTGGAAATCTGAGCATAGTTACTGGCTAATTAACAACTAATACATGACAGCAAGTGAAGTAAAGCCTTAAAAGAATTTTACTTTCCTGAAATATAAAGGAGAGACCACTAACACTTTTATTTTAATAAAATAATTCACAATCTAAGACAAAGTTGCACCACAAAAGGGAAGGTGAATTGACACAGAATCTTAGGGACTAATACTTAAAATCAAAGGAGCTGTAAGGCTTACAAAAAGGCCTAACCCAGCCCCTGGGAACTGACTAAATACCACAGTTTCTTACAAGCAGATTCCTTTGGATTGCTCTTGGACTGGAGCAGAAAAGCGTTGCAGATCACCCCGTGAGATGGCAAGGCAGGGCCAGGAGGCTGCCCTGAGCTCCAGGTCAGAACATTAAATCCTTCTGAAGTTGGAGAAAACACAAAAGTTTTTGTAATTACAATCTGCAGAAGAATATCTTTCTCAAACTCCTATGAACGATCAGGAAGTAGCTTTCTGAGAAACAGGAAGTTATTTTTTAAGAGATAAAAAAAATCAAGTAGGAAATCAAACAGATAAAAAAATCTGCACTCATAATACTTTTCAGACACTTCTTCAGAAAGCAGTCAGCTCAACTTCCCTTTTGAATTACTACATAAAACAAGTGCATTAAGAAAAGCCACAGCAAAAACAAACAATAAACCTAAAAAAACCCAAACTGAAGTCTCAGAAGACTGACCTAGAAACTGCTTCATCTTGCAGACTTCTTTCATCATGAAACTAAATCAGTCCCCTAACTTCCAATACTGTGTTGATCCAAGATGCTGAATGAGGCATATAAGTTCCTAAATCAATGATCAGATTCCCATTTCTAGGAATACATATTACTTACATCTATCACTGATTCGATCCAACAAGTCAATTTTTTCAACAGTTTTCTGTAATTTTAAAAAGTAAGGAACACTTCCAAACAAAATCAAACCAGACATACGTGGTAACTAATTATGAAATCCAAGATTAAAACTAAGATTTTTTCAACCAGCGAAGTGCCCAAAGGTGGGTGGGTTTGTTGCCATTTAATTATGATGTGTCAGCAAAGGGGCTAGAAGAGAGAAGCCTTACCCTGCAGTTAAGACTCATACAATTCAAAATACATAGTATCTGTCACGGAACAAATATAATAGGAAAGCATTTTGGATGTGTTAAATTGCTTAAACCATCACAGCAATAGACAAGTAACTAATATGAAAAATAAATTATCTACACACACTGTATACCTCATAGCAGAAGAGCTACCCATACCACATGGCACTGCTGTACAGTGAGATTTGAGGATTCAGGTAAGATTAAAGACATCTATTACATAGGTTTCCAAATTAACATCCAATGGAGTCAAAGAAAATAATGTATGGAATTCAGTAGTTCACTTGTGCTTTTTCAGTGCCATTTGAGATGTCCTAAAACACCCCACCTGGATACCTGCATAGTCCATCAGCTGCTGCTTCAACAAGCAGAAGTCCTATCTCAGAGGACCAGGCCACATCTGATACTGCATGTGACAGATGGTTCAGGTAAACCCTGACTTCAAAAGGCAATAAAATGGCAATAATATACATGTTTAAACAAATGTGTTATGGCCAATGTTAGTACAGCCAGCAGAAGGGAGTTATTCTATGCTATAAAAAGTAGGCTTCTAACCTCAGATTAATTAAACCACACAACTGAGTGGCAGATGCTTAACAGGATAACTTACTGACTCAAACTGCACTAGATGCTGAAATACAGATAGCTGAAACCTACCCAAAACCTATGGCCAAACATGTCTTTGAAAAACAGGCAGTCATGGACCTTATTAAGCTAACAAACACAATTACAGAGAGGTCTCCCACCTAATGTATTTGCCTAAAATGGGTCTTTATACACAGAATGATGGAAAACACAGGGGTCAGGGCACTGAATGCCCTAGCCCCTGATGCACATGTGTGTGTGCAAAAGCCAAAAAACTTGTAAAAAGAGAAACTTAAGAGAAAATGGAGCATACTGACAGGCAGGAATGGAACTTTCCCCTTGCTTCCCTGGCAACAGCGAGGCTGACATAAAAAGCTGAGAAAGGAGCAACTCAGGCCACAGTGCATCTTACTGCATAACTGAATGACTGCAGCCTTTTCTCTTCTAACAGAGAAATTACAGGCAGGTCCTGTGTATACCAGACAGTCTCAAGTATAGACTCCGCGGGCAGACACGAAAGCAGAGATATTAACCAGATAAACTTTATTAATATAATTTTGAACCATGATGGAAAAAAGGAGGTCTATTCTTACAATGTCAGCAATACCAAACATCACTGAAGCAAAAGCTGAGACAAAACAAAAAAATCACATATCCAGAAATCTCTTAGAAAAGGCAGTGTGCAACCAAAGCAAACACTTCCTGGGCACAGCGATTTGGCATCAGTGAAGTTCAGGAAGCTTAATTACAAAATGTCCTTTTGAAATTACAAGGGAGATCAATCAGATTCATCAACTTGAAGAATTCAGTATCAGAAGAAAACAAAAAGATAAGAAAAGTCAATCTGTTGCATCAGAAACTGAGCCAGGTAGACATCTCGACCATTAAACCTGTTTATATCCCAAGGGGGGGAAGATTAGGCTGTTTCATATATGTCTACTACTTTACAAAGATAAACTCAGAAATTATTTGTTCCAATTTATTATTTCTGTCCAGAAAAACAGGGAAGATTCTCAAAAAGCCATGGAAATTTGTGACAACCGATATGATCTAGCCCAGTTCTCATGCTGCCTCAAACTTTATACCCAGAAAAAGAGACTGAACCAGCCAGCCAGAACATTGCTTTGGATACAGCTACCAGTTTGAGCTAGACAAAATACCCTGAATTATTACAGGGAAAAAAATGTGAAGCTCCTCCATAAAACAGAAAGGTACATCCTTCTTTGTATTCCTTTACTGCAGCTGGGAGCAATCACTAATCCATAGGACAAAAGTTAGCTGTCCACTTCTGTAAATCCTCACATCTCTTCCGTACAGCAACAGTAAACTACGTATGACTTCTTGAAAACTGAAGACTGGTATCTCCCCAGACACTCTGCTTTAGTTATAATCTGTTAATGTTTTTGAAAAGATGACCCTTCCTGGTCCCACAATCCTTGGAGGAAGAATAGGGCAATCAAGGGACACCCTGGGCAATACTGACACAACTTAAGCTGAATTTCCAGGGCTACTGTGAAATTTACCCTCATAAAACATACCAGAAATATTCAAGGAGACAATTAATCAACTTAGTGACCCCAGAAGCTGTGAACACAGAAGCTGAGATTAGAAAAATGCAGAACAAATTATTTGAATTTTTAAAATTTATTTTTTACTTTCTGCGATAAGTCATTCAAGTACAAGCATTTAAATATTAAATTGAGACTCAAAGGGTTACACAGAAATGCTGCTATCATATACAGAGGTCAACACACCATCTTAATGCAGATGATGGGCAGGTAAACCGCATTTGCCTTAGGTTAAACAAAAAATAAACTACTAAGCTCTTCAAGAAAAGCAGCTGTAAAGAAAGAAAGCCTAAGAATCAATTGTCAGTTTATAAGTACAAGAGGGATATAAGTAAGTAAATGAGAAAAAAAAAAAAAGGACTCAGATTTGACACACTGCTGCTACAGACTCATTCGCATCAAAATTGTAACTGGTTCCTTATTTGTGATGCCAAAGTCTAATCAGAGCCCCTTCCAAGTGCCCATTTTCTTGTTTAACTAGTATTTTTTTTCCTCATATATATTTCTAAAAGCTGGGGTTTTTTCAGTTTGTACTAGCAACTAGTAATTATAATCCAAACACCTCTAATGAGCTTTGCCTGAAATTACAGAACACTCTTATTCAAAGTAAAACATCCCTCCAACTGTTACTTTGTTTTTTACTAAGAGTTTATTCCTTAACTAAAAATTGCTTACTCTTAATGGAATTCAGAAAATTTTCTCTGTTTTCTTCACCTGCCTGTGACAACATATTTCTCAGATGATTTCAAGTAACAAAGTTTGGTGAAGTAGCAGAATGAAGTAATTTTCCTTGCAAAAGCTCATAGCTCTTGCTTCCAGCCCTGCTCATACCATAATCACACCCCTATCATTAACAGCTACAAGTTCCTCAGAGAAGATGGTTTCCATGGGCAAAGCAGCAGGTGTTGTGCTCTGTTGTTAGAGTAGAATTCTGTTTTGTGTTCCTTCTTTTCTCCCTGAATGTATTTAAACAAAACCAGTATTTTACAGCTAGAATGATGAATGCCCACCTTGACACCTCACATAGCTTCCAAGATTTTGCAGCAGGGGGCAAATTGCCATCTCTCACTCATGAATCACTCCTGGAGTTCCCCTTCTCTCAGTTCTCCCAGAGACACCTTTTGCAATATTTGGATACAAGGTAAATTTGACGTACATGAGACTAGTTCCTTACTCACTAGGGGACAGGACAGGACCTCTGCCACAGGTGCAGAGTACCCTGGCAGATCAACAGTGGATTCAAAGAGCTTCCTCCTTATAGTAAGTGCAGCTCTCCTCAACTGACGAATAAAGGTAGAGAACTGGATTGGCTGTACCAAGTTCTCTGACTGAGGAAAAGGGGGAAATGTAGAGAAACAAGATAAACCAGGTGCCTCGAGTTGCCAAAGAGTGGGTGTGAGTCCACCTGTGCCTGGTTAGGGCAGGCCCCCTATTACCAGGGGACCAATAAAGGTGGGACACACACCCACAGAGAGAAGCTCACTCTGGTGCGAGGCAATGGAGAGACCAGCAGCTCCTTGAGCCTCAGGAGCAAGAAAGGCTCTTCCTGCTACAATTTATCTTCAGCAGAAACTATGGATTACAGAAGATTCTGACAATGCAGGAAGAAGAAAAAATCCTAATGGCATAATTCCAAATCTCTTCAGTTAGCAAAGGCAGAAAACACTGAAGAAAACCTATTGAATATAAAATCCGTGCTAAACATTAGTCAAAGGTAATAAACTCGCCACACATGGAGCACATGTTCTGCTGCAGCACAGAGACTGTGCACCTGGCAGGATGGCAAGAGGTTCATCTCTGGAGTTTCAGCAGGGTAAAGTTAGCTGTATGCAACTCTGGAATCACCCTAAATCAGAGTGAAAGAACACAGTTGCTTTTGAACTTGTAGGGAGCTAATGCTTCTGTTCCCTACTGAGCTGAGACTCCCATTTCTTAGATTCAAAACTAAAATCAAATAAACAAAAAGTGTTTCAAAAGGGAAGAGGGGCCCCATTTTCTAGGATCTGCAACAGAAAACAGGCTATTTGTTTACATATATATATATATATATATATATATGCCTAATACAGTCTCACCTCCTGCAAAAAAGGATGCTTCTCCCTCTTGAAAGAAAGGAGTGCTCTTAGCCCAAACGCCACCCCACACGTAGGTTGCAATGGTTGCTGCAGAAGTTTAGGTAGAAGTGCAGGCCCCAGAACTGTGGAGCAGAGGTATGGAATCCAGTGCAACAGCAAAAATACTCACATTTGTAAAACAGAGTCAACCCTGGAATTAGAACCACCCTGGCTAACCCTGCTCACCAGCAGTGCTGTCCTGCCCTATCTTAGGGATATATTAGGTATATTTGTTTGATAGCAACTATGTCTCCCTTGTTCCTGCCACCAATGAGGTGCCTGAACAAAGCAGTACCAAGCACCAAGTACCAAGCAGTATTTGCAATGACAGCAAATAAAAACTATTCTTTTTTTGTGTGTGTGCTAGATATCAAAACTTACAAAAGTAAGCACAGTGTTGGCTTAAAAGCCTTGAAAAGGTTTGAAATATCACCATGACCACAAAAAAAAAAAATCAAATCCAGAATGGATAAGTTGCTAACTTCATCTCATTCAAAATACTTTTAAGTCTGGTATTAAAGATCTATTTCACTAGTTACAGCAGCAGTTTGTTCTCATGCCTACCTATAATGAAGGTGAATCTTATAAAGTATCAAGGGGCTCTGACAGCAATAGGACTTCAAGAGAAGCAGAAAAAGAGAGACAAGTAGTTTAATGGGCACATGAAAAAGGACCTCCAAAGCCTCTTCCTCTGGTGACATTTGACATTTGCCATTGACAGTAATTTGTGGAATGGCAAGATTCAGAAGAGCTCTATAATATAACAGCTAAAGAACAGTGCCACATTAATTTTTCTCCTGGGATGTGGCAAATACCTATGGCTGCCTGCAAGCCCATATCTACAATGTCCTCATGAATGACATTTTCTATGACTTCACTTACATAAGGCTATAAGAGATAAAGGCTGGCCAGCTGAAGAGAGGTGAAGAGAAGATGATGCGGATCATTCTCAGAGAATCACAGAATTATCATGGTTGGAAAAGGCCTCAAAGATCACCAAGTCCAACCTCAGCCCAGGAAAAAACACCATGCCCACTAACGCATGTCCTGAACTGTCACACCTACACATTTTTTAAATAACTCCAGGGATGGCAACTTGACCACCTCCCTAGGCAGCATGTTCCAGTGCCTGACAACTTTCAGTAAAGAAAGTCTTCCCAATACCTAATCTAAACTTCTCTTGGCACAACTTCAAGCCATTTCCTCTAGTCCTATCATTATTTACTTGGGAGAAATAAATATCTACATCACTACAACCTCCTTTCAGATAGAGAGCAATGAGGTCTTCCCTCAGTCTTCTGTTCTCCAAACTAAACAATCCCAGTTCCCTCAGATGCTCCTCAAATGACTTGTTCTCCAGACCATTTATCACCTTGGTTGTCCTTCTTTGGACATGCTCCTGCAATTCTTTGGATATGCTCCTTCTTGTAGTGAGGGGCCCAGGATTGGACACAGGATTCAAGGTGTGGCCTCACCAATGCCAGTACAGGGGGACGATCACTCCCTTGGTTCTGCTGCTCATGTTATTTCTGATGCAGGCCAGGATGCTGTTGGCCTTCTTGGGCACATTGCAAACTGATCCAGAACAAACTGCTCATCCCCTTTCAAGAAGGACAGACAGCTTTAGTTGCTGGGCAGCAGCTGAAGGGACACCTATGTCACACAAGAGCAGTAAGTGTGTTGCACTGAATAAAAATGTGTCTTGCATTTTCATAAAATCCCCAGAAATAATTAAGATTCCCAGGCCTTAAACAGGTGCAAAAGGAATCTCTTGGGTGTATTCTCTTCAGCAAAATACTCATTAGTAATGTTCATCTGAGGGACGTTGCCACCACAGATGGAACAGTTTGAAGCAGACAGGTTTTTAAGTACTATCAGATACATAAGACCACAAGAAAAAGTAGAGGAAATGTTTTCCACATTCCACAAAAGGAAAAAAATCCTGCAACCTGATATCCATGACTGAAGAAGCCTCAGAAGGAAGAAAAATAAAATATTAAAAGCCAAACTAAAACCAAACAAAACATGCTACTTTTTTAACAAGAACTTACATTATTTCTTGTTCTACCTTAACTAGCAGAGGCATTGGGGTAGTGAAATGAGGCAACCAGGTGTTCCAGCAGAGACTCACGAACAGTGCTCCGAGCCTATAGTCCTCAGAGCTGACCAGCCTGGATCGGTGCTGTTGCTCCAAGAGCGACTGACCTCTCTGCAGACGTGCTCAGGGCTGAGCTGAGCCTATGACTCAGGCCTCACCTTTTATTGGCCCCCTGGTCCTGCTCATGCGCAGTGGGGGCCCGCCCTAATTAGGCACAGGTGGGCTTGACACAAGCTCATGCTCACTCCCTGGCAATCAGTGGCACCTGGTTGCCTCATTTCACTACACATTGGTTTTCCTTATTTCAGGTCTTTATTTGTATCACTACAACTGAATATGCTACAAATTGACTCAACTTGGTTTTTTCTATTGCTCTGCAATTTCACCTTGGAAACAACGTATCTAAATTTCTCCCCTTCAAAATTGCATTAGGTTTATGGATGCATCTTCTGGGGAACAAGAAAAAATTTCTCTGTCACAGCCAGTTGCTTATCCAGTACCCCCTCAGTTACTGACATCAATCTGCATACCTAGTGTCCTGAAATTTTTTAAAACACTTTCTTTTAACTGGTTTTATTGCATACAAAACTGGAAACTATAAATATAATACTGGCTATGACTCGGGTCCTCCCTCAAACTCCAAGAATCTGTGCTCAAACATTGGTTTTCAATTAGTCTAAAGAAACCCCACACCCAAATTTTAATAGTGACTAAATAAGAAGGTTAGAGGGATACAGAAAGATACTGGTTAGAAAATTGAATAATTTCATAAAATAAAAAATAAAAGTTATGCTTACCACAAAAAAACAAAGTCATAGTTTGATTTTATTAAGTATCCATAAATTTGTAAATACTAGTGATGCAAAAGAAAAGATACAGTATGCCACAGGTAAGCATGCTGTGATTTCGGAGTTCAGATTTCACTACAGGGAATTCCAAATACTACAAGCTTACAAAAAAAAAAAATGCCACAAAACAGTTGCTGTTGAGATGAAATATGAACAAACTTCATCAGTTGCAGACATGCGTGTGACTTTAGTGTTACACTCTCACAGAGGATTTTTCATCAAAATTCATTTTTAGATTAGGAGTTGTGACGAGCAATTTTTAAATCCTAAATAATTTCCAGAACAACGCCTGACAAGACATCTCTCAGATTTTTATTGAACTTTTGATCTTTTAATGCTAACATATTTTGGATAGTGCTGATCATGCTGATCATGACTGCTCTCTTGACAATGAGCAGACTCCCTAAATGCAGAGCCCTTGGCTTTTTATACATCTATATTAACTGTGTTATGAAAGGGTTTAATCTGTTTCCTCAGAGTTTTGTCACATGCTCCCACCAACTCGATTCCCCCCTTTGCACCATATATATCCTCCCTGAAGAAAATTGCCAGCCCCATTCCCTCATCTGCCTTGGCAGAACCCCAGCCTCACTTGTCCCATCTCCCTCAATCAGATGGAAACCCTTGCCTAATTCTTCTGACCTGCTAGTTTCAGGGGCTGAGTATGTGGTACCCATCAGTGAGGAGAAAGCAAATGAGAGATGGTGTCAGGGAGAGAGGCCCAGGCAGGGCCTCTGGCAGCTTGACCCTTACTTAGGTGTATTTGCAAGCATTAATGCAGTGAAAGGAGCAACACACACAGATGAGAAGCAAGAAGGCAGAAAGGGGTAGCAGGGAGTCCTGGTTTCCCACGTGGATCTTCACAGCAGTACCTACAGCAGCATTGAAAGAGCCATTCTCTGCCTTTTTCTTTCTCTTCTTGGAAAAGATAGAAAAGACAGAAAAGACAAGAACTACTGTGCAAAATAAAGACCACACATGACCCAGAGATCAGAAGTACAAAATAATTTGTTCTGGCAAAAGAAAGGCCTAACTCTTATCTTACAGATCTTGCTGTTGTTGATGGAAGTCAATAAACAAAGGGGAAGGAAAGCGATGCTTTGGTGTCTTATTAACACAAGTTACATCACTACAGTTACCTGAAAAAATGAGGAGTTAGGTCCTTCCTCATCACGTCAGTGTGATCCATGTGAGGAAGCAGATACTTGACTCTCCAATGGGAGAAAATCTGTGTGGGTGCATACATGTATTTATGAAATATACACCAAGGAAACTGGCTCTAAAAACTGCACACTCTTGCTCTCAAGGCATGCTCTCCAGTGGTATGATATTATAAGAAGATGTATTTTGGGCTGAGGGACTGTATGGAATTGATAATTTTTTTCAGTCTTTTTGAAGACTGACAAATCAATAGCCACGTACTCCAGGCAGGTCACAACGAACTGGATAGAGCATGACAGGTGCAGCTTTCCTAGTGGCTGAAGAAGCAGTCTTGGAATCAGAGGATCTGCTTCTCAACAGCCTGTTGCCTAACCTTTCCAAGGTCACTTTTCACAACACTTTACGAATAAAACACATAGTATTTTATTCACTTTCCCTATTCACACCAATGTAAACCAGGATTATGGTGGAGTAATGTCTATAGACCAGTGTAGGAAAATCAAGACTGGTATTTGCTCCCAAGGAAGAGGCTGATCAAGTTAAATGTTAATTTAAACTTAGTCAGGTCATTAAGGCACCTCTGATCAGGTTTTCCTGTAAATAAATTATGAAGTTCCTTTAAAATCTCTTTCATAATTCAAGATGTAAGGTTATTCAAATTGATTATTATTTTGACATAATTCTTAGGGGACAAGTTAGCTTAAACTGGCAACAAGATTTATAAAGACTTTGACCTCTAGACCTGAAGCAAACTCAAGCTGGATCACTTCTGCTAAAGCTGAGCAACACTGCTGAAAAGTTCTTTCCAAAGAGAGGAAAATCTGTATTGCCCCTTCCCCTCAAAGACTATGGAACAACCAGGTGGTCTCAATCCTGTTCCTAGTTTTTAGCAATAGGGATCTTAGCAAAGACAGGCAAGAGAAGAAATCTCTCTCCAGGTTTTTCTAGGGCAAAGCTAAGGTTCAGCAGCTGGAAATCTGTACTGGAAACCTTACACTCCTGGTGGCTTTCTAGAGAAAAAAAAGATTTCATTCAGAAATCTGTCAGTCTGTTTATATAGGCAGCAATGTCACAACTAAGTCTCTACAGAACCTCCCTGTACTTAGTAAATGGCTTAAATACATTTTTATTGCTACACTGGTGTAGATTGCTAACCTAGAATTACCACACAGCCCAGGAAGACTTCACTCCTGCACAGCTTGATGCCACAAGTAACTTAAGTGAGATACAGCAATGGACATTTGCTTACAGAAGTACAATGCAACTACACCTAGTAACACCAGAACAAATAGTCTTACTTGTGCCTATCAGTGCCAGGGTTACTCGTGCATATTACTCAGTACTGTTCAAGACAGTATTTCATGCAAAGAGAGGCTACAACTGCAGCACATCATTTACACTGTATAACATAAACTTTTTTTAGTACCATGTAGTTGCACAAGGAGCATTCTATGAACTGCCTGAGAAGCTTATGTCTTGGTATCCACAGAAACATCTTGCTGGCCGTAAGGCAACACCAGGCAGATGCAGTGTGGGGACATTTTCCTCTTGGGTATCACTGGCTTGGTGGGTGGGACCCTGAGCAGTACAAGGCAAACAGCTCTGCTGCGAGATTCGCCCTCCCAACGTGACCCAAGCAGATCATGCCTTCTCAGGGTATGGCTGCGATTTCCAGGACGGCACGGCCGTGACTGAGATTAACTTTCTCCCACCCCAGTCCTAAACATCAGGAAAATGCCGTCCACCTCCTGAGCCGCCTGGGCTAGGCCGTCTAACACCACTGTCCCACCCCCACCCTCCCGATAGCCCCGATGCCCTCGTACGGGGCGAAGGCCGGCGAACCACTCCACTGCCCATCACTTCGTGGAAGAGGCGCCGACATCCATTTTGGGAGGGGGAGAGCCCGGTCGTGCCGGCAAAGTTCCGGGCCGTGTCCGAAGTTTGGGGGCAGAGCAGGATGCGCACAGCCAGGCCGATTAACACGGGGCAGGAAACACAAACGGGCCGGGCTGCGGGGTCCCCGCCGCTGACCGGACGAGGAATGCCCGCCGCCCCTCGCCCCGCCGCCGGCGAGCTGCCACCCAGCGCTGCGTGGCCCCGCACCTCAGCCTGGGGCTGAGAGGGCACTCTGGGCCGGGCCAAAGGACGAGGGGCAAGTTCAGGTCGCGCACAACTACTTCCCAGGGTCTGAGGCAGGGCAGGCCCGGAGCGGTACCCGCCGAGCCCAGCCCCACCGCACGGCCCGGCACGGCCCAGCCCCGCCAGCCGCGGCCCGGCCTTAGCGCAACGGCCGCCGCCAGCAGCCGGACCCGGGTGGCTCGGGGAGGAAGACGCGGGGGGGGCTCCTCCGCGGCCCCCGGAGGCGGCGGCGCTGGGGCGACCCACCTGTGCCCCCGCCCGCCTCCTCCGCCCCTCGGCGGGTGCCTGGGGGCGGGCATGGGCCCCGAGGCGGATGGCGGGGTCGGTGCCTCCTCCACCGCCGCCCCCCCGCCGGAGCCAAGCGGTCCGGTAGCGCCGTGGCGCAGAAGCGTCTGCCCGGTCTCAAGGGGAGGTGGAAGGCGCCGAGGGGTCGGCGGAGCCGTCGCCCCAGCAGGAGGAGAGGGGAGACGGGACGGGGACTCGACATCATGGCTGAAGCAGCCCCCACTCCTCCGGGCTCGGCCCGGCCCGGCTCCCTGACCCGTCCCACGGCCTTCCCGCCCGGCAGCGGGGCGCGGGGCCGCCCCCCGGGGGCCCGGTTACCTGTTTCCCGGGGACACTTTGGAGACGCCTCCAACATCGGCAAACACTAAAGAGAACTGACCCCGCCGCCGCGGCGGCCGCCGCCGGCCCCAACCACTCCGCCCCCCCACCCCCCCTTCACCCTCCCGCCGCCGCCGCCCCGCCTCGCCGCCTCAGCGCCGCCCGCCGCCACCCCGCCCCGGCCTCCCCCGGCCTCTCCACCGCCCCCGCCGTCGCGCCCCGCCGCCCTCCCAGGGCTCCCATAGCAGCGCCTCGGCCTCGCTTCCCCCCCCGCTCCCGCGGCACGAATGGCCCCGTCCGCCTCCCTTTCCAGGCCCGGCGAGGCGAAAGGCAGCGCCTCTATCGGCGGCGGGGGGCGGTGCTCCCCCCAGCCCCAGCGGGGCCCGCAGCTCCCTCGGCTCCCCCTGCCCCAGGGCTCCCCGACATCCGTGGGGACGGGGAAAGAGTCTCCTGGGCCCCGACGGAGAACAAGCCCCGAGGGGGTCATGCTCCCTCTCCCTTTTTTGGACATCCCTTTTTCTGCTTATCAGGATTTTAGCGATGGGTAGGAGAGATGAAACATTGGATACAGGAAAACGTAATTCAAGGGAAAAAAACTGTTTAAACAAACAAACAAGAGAATTCCCCCCCCCTCCCCCCCCGTCCAATAAAACGACAAAAGAGATATTCAAGTTAGACAATAATACACGGAATGACACAGCTGCCAGGCTGCATGATGAGTATCTCCAGCACAGGTTTTATTCGTACCAACAGGATACTGATAGGGCACCTGCAACTTGTTTAAACACGCTTTGGAACCTGGCCTTTGCTGAAACAGTTTTATATATACCCTGCATTCGGCCGTGGTAGCTTGCCATCCTCCCCTTATTAGCCCTCAACTGCTGAGGTTCCTGTTTATGAGATTCCCTACACCTTAATTTCAATAAATAAGCAGAGAAGTACACAGTAGAAATACAATTTATCTATTCTTCCAGCATAATTTAGCAATGGATGGTAATGCAACTAATTTTCAAAGGGCTACTGCAAATTTTTGGCATAAGTAAACTTCATTCAGCAATCACAATGATGTTGTCTATGAAAGCTCATAGGTTTGGGGGATTTATAGCTTGTTGTTTATGTCAAATTTTACTTTATTTACTGTTAATATTCTGAAGAAAACCCTGTAGTACAGAATATACTTAGTACCAGGGTACCCAGCAGAAAAATGCATTCAATGAATGTCAACATCAAGTTACAGTGGAAGTTTACTTAACTTTTTGAAAGATCTAATTCCTCCAATCCTCTTAAATGTCCAGTGTCTGCTCTTATTTCAATACCTAACATTTTTATAATATTTCTATTACAATACAGCTAAAAGTTTATTTAAAAACACATCTTGAAACATCTGTGTCAACTCAAAAGTCTCCTGTCTTACACACTCTGTGCTGCAAAAGGCATCGAGCTGTAAGAAAACAACACAAAAGAGCAAATTTTATCCGAAAACTTACCATGTATACATACTGATGACTTCTTGATCTCATTTTGTCCAAGTATAACACACAGGATCAAGTATTTTATTATCAGTTTCAGTCCACAATAATTTTCAGCTTTTTAATATTCCTCTTGTACAACTGGAGCTTTACATCCATGAACAACTACACTGCACTACCAGCCACTTTAGGTTTACTGTATTCTCCAGGACTGTTTTTCTGCTGCTGGTGAGATATGGGATGAAGGTAAGTTGGGATCTCCAAGAGAAGCAGCTTAATAGAACCTAAACCTCTGATTTTTGAGAAGAGGAAATGCATGGTTTGTATATATTCATCCACTATGCTCCAGTAGTACCCAATGGGAGTGTCATGACTTGCCCAACATCTAGTTTCAGTAGGTAAGTTGTTAATAGGAGTGATTAATTCAGAATGCAGTTTGAAAACAAGAAAAAAAAAAAGCCAAACTGATGCCTAACTGGGGGAAAGGGTACACAGTAATTCCGTTTGCTCTATATACATGAGTGTATACTTGAAGACAATGCCCTTGCCATTTTTAACCTCAGATTCAGAAAAAAACCCAAATTTGTAATACTGAAGCTGACTTGCAAATATAAGTAAAAATTTAAGACATTTTTGCTAAGTTTTATTAAGAAGATTGTAATTACTATCTTTTAAAAGTAATCAAGAAATTAGTTTCCACCCTTCAACAGACAGTGTGCAACACAAAAACATCCCCAAGGAAAATCCACTGTGATGTGTTTAACAAGCAGACTGACAGAACCACAGAAGCAGGAGCCTGCTTCTGATCAATACATTAGCAACAGAAAAAAAAAACATTGCAAAGGACCTCTGAAGCTCATCTGCTTTACCACTCTCCCTACACCCTCAAACCAGGACCAACTTTAAAGCTGGAGCTGCCTCGAGTGTTAGCAGGTTGCTCAATTTACTTCTGAAAACCTCCAAGGATGGAGATTCTACAACCTCTTCCACCCATCTGTTCCAGGGTTTGATGGCTTCTTTTTAGCTGCACTTTTAAAGTGTCCGTTAAAGAGCTCGGATTATATTTTGATTCTTAAAGTCGAAAGAGTAATTAAGCTAATAAAGTGCTCATAATAGACCAATAGGAAGTGGATAATGCATTATTTATATTAGTCATAGCAATTCAATTGAATTACTTTAATGCTTAATACCAGAAGAATGGGTGACTTAGTTTTTAATAATATACTTCCAACGACTAAAAGCTATTAGACAAGCATAAGCCAAGAGTCTAGGATTATACTTTATCAAAACCCAGTGTTATTAATAAAACCAAGTGTAATCAGACTGCTGTTCTTCCCAATTACAGGTGCAGAACTGTGACTATGAAAGCAGGTTTTTGACCATCACGCCTGCCGTAGAAGTGACTAAAACCATTTATCACCTCATGCAGTACATAAAATGAGAGATGTGAACAAGCCAAGATAAAACAAACTTATGAGTAAATACTACACAGTTTTCTCAGCTAATGGAAACCATTTATTCTTCATGGCCCAGTGAAGACACACGCAAAAGACTTTAACAACTCACATTATCTTTCATGATTCATGTCTACAAGAAGTTCCCTACATCATATGAATCACACAATCACTTCTAGAATCTAAATGAAGTGAACTGGAACTTGCACTTGTCAGCATATATTCAACTTTTTCCATCACTTTCAAATTCCTGATAGTACTAAGGACATTGTGCAACCTTCAAGTCCTCATCTCCTTTAGCAGTTATTTTCTTAAAACACAAAGTGAATCCAGCTGAAATGATGTACTGATTTTGCAGCTACAAGCTCACATCCAAGTCTCTTCTCATCAAGGTACCAAAGCCAGTTCTTCATTTGTTGGCCCACTGACCCTAATTCAGATCACTTTGCAGGTAGAGTTGTATTTCCCTGTAATTAGCTGCTTCCACTCTTACAGACCAGTGCTGGAAACAGTAAAGCCTTGTCTAAATAAATAAACCCTTTTAATATGGCTAGTAAATTTTTTGAAATATACTGGTAAATTACTTTATAGTATACACTAGGAGTTGTATTACACATTCAGAAAACATTACATTATTCATTATCCTAGTTCATGTATTTAAAACTGCACAAAAGCTAGCTCTAAGTCTCTAGTTTTGATTTGCACATTTAATGTGGTCTGGGTTACAATGACATGACTAATTTTGCGTCAAGTATTTCCATCTTTATTTATTTTCAACACAAAGAACTGTAAGAACTTTCCACAGAGTCATCTGCTGCCTTACAGCTACAGAACATGTGACTATGCATATTTATGCCTATTTAGTTGGTGCACACTGTAACTGTACAGGTTTGTGTGTGTGTGTAGGCACAATTAGTTCATACATACAAGCTCAGCACCCATGTTGAATGCAGGGAACTTCCCATATTCCCTAGGTGTTTTCCAGATTTACAAAAAACTAGGTTTGGATTACACCTGCAAAACACAGGTCACAGAATTTTAAGAGGAAAAGCCCCAGATGATTCAAGTCAGTCAGAGCATCACACCTCATGGCTGCAGGGAACAAAGAGAAATTTACCTACATTTTGATGAATTAGTGAGAATAATACCAGAACTACCAACCTGAAGATCATGGCTTATTGGTTTTCCATTACAAAGTGCACAGTCAGACATTTAGGAACAGCTCTTTCTGCATCACTGGGCTTTGCTACTTCATGAGAATACATTCTCAGGAGAGAAGTATGGGAAAGCCAAAGTGCAATTACATGCCAAAGAAGCAATACATTATGCAAGATTAAATTCCTGTTTACAAGCCTGATTTGTTTGTTTGGGTTTTGTTTTACTGATAGCATTTGACTGCATCAAAAGGTCTTCAAACAAGTCCAGACACAATGCTGTTTTCACTGACAGTGTTGTAGGACAACAGCATAACACCCATCTTCAAGAACTTTGGGTTCTTCTTAGTGCCTCTCACTGCAGACACAGGTTATGGCAGCAGACCTCAAACACAGCCTACACCACTAACAGCACCCATCTCTCTGTATGTCAGTGTCTACACCAGGTACATTTATTAGCACAGTCGTGCTGGTGAGAGATTGTACCTAATCACACCTATTGACAGCTTTACAAGCAGCAGACTGTAATGGAGTAGGTCATAGAAAAAGCAGAATTCAGAGCTTTTAAATCTTGAAGCCAGTCTTTAACATGAAAATGTAGTATTTCACTCATCCCTAAACACATTTTTGTACTGCTATTAAATTTACCTGATGGAGTTAAGTAGATGTAAAAGGACACAACTAGTCTAGAGAGAATTAAATCCATAGAGAGGTGCTTTCCATTCTGCATCCTTCATTTGCTTTTCCAGCCAGCTCTGTTAAGTTACACTGCTACAAAACGGGTTGCGTACTTCACTAACAATCTTATATCCCATACCACACCCGGATAATTAAGGCAAACAAAGCCTAAGCCTCATAAAATACTCCTTTTATTGCAGGACAGTGGAAAAAGTCTGCAACAAATTGAAAAGGAATTGAATCCCAACCATTCTATAGAAGTAAAAAAAAGTTACTTAAGGCAACTGGGCAATGTTATAAAATTATATGGTCAGTTAAGCCTATATTAAATTACTAAGTTTTAAAATTATTATTCTCTTGGAACAAGGAGGATATTAGTCACACATGGAGTCAAACAGTAAGCAGAAAAGAAACTGGATTTCTCTGTACACAGCATTATGCACTTTTCATACAGGACAAGGCTTTTTTTTTTAACTTCCAGAAAAAAAGCAAGCTTCAGAAGTTACTAGTATTGTAAACATGAATCAGTATTGGCAATGGGTTTATCACAGTCAATGGGAACAACACTAAAGCATTGTGTACGCGTGCTCCCAAGTATAGAATCTCATGAATGGAAACACTAAAAGCAAGGACAACCAGCAGCAGTGTCATTCAAATGATGTTTGTTTTCAGATTACTGATGCCTTCCATATTCTACCAATACTATCTCCTGCTAGCAAACACTAGCTTCAGCCTCAGTTTGCCCAATTTTTTTAAAGTGACAGCCCTCAGAATAAGATGTGTGCTGCTTTTAAGGATGGGAGCAACACATAGCTTCAAAATATGTGAAGTGTTACCGAGTAAACACTAGGTGTGACATCAGTTGAAAATAATGAACCTATTCACCTACTTCAAACACAGTTTAACTACTCAGTTTCACCTGGAAAGGGTAACCATTTCTAGGTGAGTTTACCATGCAAGAAGTTTGCTGTATGTTATGTAAGTTACAGCCACTAGCGTTGTAACTTTTACACAAGACACCAGCGAATTAACAGTACAACAATGTATTTTGAAAGACACATGAATCATACTTATGGTAGATTAAGTTGATTAATGCTGTTTGGCTTCAGAGCATTAGGCAATCTAGTAAAAATTAAGTCTAACCCTTAGTGAAAGTTTCTGGGGGACTGCTAATAAAAACATAATTACTGGCAGCAAGGAGGCAAGCGCTGCCATGCATGGAATCAGACGAAAATAGCTGGACTGAATTCTATTGCTATATAAAGAAGGAATACAATTGACAGTACATTTTGCAGCAGATCAAACTTTAGATATATGTTTTTTCTTTTTTTTTAATGAGCAGTCAGTACAACTTCTCCCACTATTAACAATAACACTAAGTAATTTTATCCTGCATTGTCACCAAATCATCAGTTTGCCATTATGTGCCAGGCATGCCCGGGCAATGGGAGTTTGGGGTTACAGGAGTTCAGGAATATTTTGAGAATACAAATGCATTAACTGGATGCTTCTGTTAAAATGCTGTTGGTATAGCACTTAATCGAGTCAGAACCACCTATTCACTAATTTATCAAAAGCATTACTTCTGGGGTGACTGAGCATTGCTGGATTTGATAATGTGAGAGTAAACCCCCAGATAATTCCACAAGTTCAGTGTTCACTTAACAAGAGAATAAGTACCAATCTACTACTTGAACAGCAATTAAAAATGTTAAAAAAGGGACCATCTATGACATATATTTACACTTTTCAATTTCCCCCAAAGTTTCAACAAGTGCAGTGCCCACATGCCTACAGAGAAGTTAAGGAAAAATCCTCATGTCTGAAAATGGTTTGATTCTTCAAAGTCACAGCAAGACAGAACATAAACAAACTACAAGGTATTGCCTCTTAACAGACAGGTGAAAACCACCCCAAGATTTTCCAGTTTCCTTGCTACACCTAGATTTCACTATGGAGCTTGGTATATTACTGCTTTATACATGCATTAGATTAAAAAAAAAAAAAGCCAGAACAAACACCTCAGAGAAGAAAAACCAAATTTGGAGGGAGGCACCCTATAAATTTCTACTTCCAGACATAAGGTAGCCCATTCTGACTTTTCTCCAGATTATTTTTACTGTATTATCATTAAGAAAATAATGAAAATATAGGAAACCTGCACTTTTAAATTCAAAGTTATAAATAATAGCATCCTTGATACTGTATCAAGGAAGGTAAAATACTATATACCAAGATGGATATACACCAAAATCAACCCAGGTTAATGCAGATCCTAAGTAAAATTTATTATCCATCTTTAGCATGTACCTACTCATGAAACTACTGGCGAGTCCTAAAAAATAAAGCTCTGTGACAGAAAGTAACATTTTGGTATGGACCATGCTGCAGAACTCCTGTCCAGAGGCCAAATCCTACAATAATACTTCGCAAATACAAGAAAAAATGAATTAAGTAAATGCAGTATCTTGTGACAAACTCCTCACAGTCACAGGACCCTTTACTCAAAGGTCAGCAAGGTGCATAATAGCTGTCTTAGACTGCACAGAAAGCCATCTTGCCACAAAACAGTGTAAAATTGGCTTTTGTGAAGATCACTGAATTTTCAAATTATCTCTTTGGTTTACTCCAAACTCGAGGTGCAGAGATGCTCCAGGCTGGGCTGGCTGGCACAAGACAACACAGGTAAATAATGACCTTGGTACAGCCAGCACTGGATAAAAGTTTAGATGAACTTAGGTTTCAGAAATCCTTCAAGAAGACCTAAGCATTACTGTACCACATGCTACAGTCACAAACTAACACAATGAAACCTGCCTGCTGGATGAAATGACAATTCATATCAACATCCATATGGGTAGCTGCTGTAATGTTCACTTTCAAGGAATTAGTATTAGAAAAAAACCATTACAAAGTTATAGAAGTAGATGATATATTTAGATGAGCATAAGGACTATTCAGAGAAGTTTTTATGGAGAAGCATCACAACCTTTTCTATACAGCTTTCCTTATTAGTACACAAGATACAAGGAAGACGTAATGTCCAGATCTGTATTCCTACAGACTAAAGAAAGGAAGGTGACAGAAGAAACTTTCAGAATTACAAAAACACACAGCAAAGTGCCACACAAGTTCTATTTTTCACTCACAAGACTCCAGAATCTCTGTCAGGCACAAGAGTTACTCAGCCTAATTGGGCCAGAGTTTATTAGGATTACTGGATAAAATTACTGTAAAGGCAAAGAGAAACCTATTACCTCAGTTCATGGAGAGAGCTATCCATCTTCTCAGTTGTAAAATTCAATCAGGCCAGAGGTTCTTTCTGGTACAGCATATCCCAGCAAACTTTTCCATACCAGTTTTCATACATAACCTTGATCCTTCAGTTGCATCACGACCATAGCTGCAATGCATTTGCCCTTTTCCACTTTTGAAGAGCTTTCTAACACAAGAATTACAGCTTGGTGCAATTACTGAAGCTCTCTTAAACCAAAAAAACCAGGCAAAAGTCCAAACAAAAGAACACATCAGCCACCAATTCTCTGAGAGTCTTCAGAAAATCTTCAAACATCTGTCAAACTCAACATTCAAGAACTGGTTGTGCCCCCTCTCATTTCTCCCTCCCGCAAGACTTTGTGAGCACAGATTATCTCCATATTGCATCCTAGCTGTGTCACTGAACCCAACTTGCAGAAGCATTTGGAAGATTCTTCCGAACCCAGGACTGTCTGGCTTATTAGTTGTTTAAGGAACCCAAAGTCACCTGTTACTCAAGCATGATTCTGAAGAAAGAAATTACTGCTTGGGGTAGATAATGCAGAGATACACACGGGATGAAAAAAGAGCTAGAGTCTAAAACCCAGAATTCTGCAATAAAACATGGGGCAAGGTGATGCCCCTTAATTTATGTTTTCCCCATACTCAAATCCCCATGTGAATTACACTTCAGGCTCATCTCCATACGGAGATTGGATGTTTTGTCAGTCTTTGTGACTTGTAAGCTTAGTGATGTATACTTCCTATACTGCAACTTTCAGAGCACTGATCTTATATAGATTGTCTACACCAAATAAATAAAGGTGTGCTTTCTCTTGTGCATGTGAAATATAACTAGTGCTTTCTGTAGACACATGATCAGTTTACAGAGTAAGAGCCAGGCAAGAGCTATTCACCCTTAGTCATGGGTCAGAAGGACAGCTGCCACACTCCACTGATCCAGTACAAATAATAAATTAAAACCCATCAGATTCCAGCTATCTTTTGAACAAGATCTTCAGAGGAAGGGGTGAGACGATTAATGGTTTTGTCTTGAAAATCTCCTACTGTAGGACAGAAGTCTTGTTCTTTAAGCATGCAAAACCAAGATCTGCACCTGAGACGTCTGCCTCCAGTTTTTTCTGTATTGGATGACTATACCACATTGGGCTTTCTATCTAATCTTAAGAACATCTGATTTGTAACAGGATTGTCTTCCTTCTGGAAAACAGCTGGGCATTTTCTGAGCAGCTTCACTGAATCTGTAACTCTGTATTTGATTAAAAATCTGATAAAAAGTTGACCTAAAACATCCACACAGAGCAATGCCAGAAGCCTTATTTAAAACAAAACAAAACCAACCAAACAAAAAAACCCCTTCAAAACAACAAGCCAACCAGTAAGTGCTAGACACAAAAATTCAAGGCATCTAAACAAGAGAGGCTTTTGAAGGCTTTGGAGCAGTTTCAGAATTTTTACCAGAAAACAAGAGTTAAAACAGATAATAGAATCCCCTACCACAGATTATCACAGGCAGCCCAGATCTGCAGCTCTCAGGCTTCTCGTAGCACGTAACTCAAGTTCTGCATAAAACAATACTCAAAATGTCTAAAGATACAAATCAGGTTTCAGTGATCACCTTCCAGCCCCCAGCTGCATAATCCTTCCCATTCTTGCACAAGCACTGAAATTCTTGATTATGCAGCAAGAAGATTCAATTTGCTAATTGAGAAGATTTTTTACATTTTCTTCTCAAGTGAGTTCCCTTGTTTAACGTGCTAAAAATCATCTCAGTGAAGACTCTTGACAATAAAGCCAGATGCAAGGTAGGAATGTGAATCAAGGTTCCAATGCAAGAAGAGTACAAATTCCTTCTTTTCAGTGGCCATGAACTAAGAGGAGACACTGAGTAGCAGAAACTGTGCTTGATTTTATCCCTAAGGATAAAATGCACTGGAGAACTATATCACCATCATCCAGATAACACTGGAGACCTAGAAAAATAAAGGGCCTAGAGTATGTATCTGTACAGTTTTATATCTGCCCTACCCTGCAGAAAGCATTCTAAAGGGTTTCAAGAGAGACAGGCTCATACCTGCTGAAGACAGAAGTTTTAAAGGTCTTATCAGAGATTTTAAATAGTAAAAGTCAAACCAGTGTAAGGAAAGCAAATGTGGTCAGTGTTACAGAATTCCAGATTGTAACACCTTTCTTTGAGGATATGATTATGGCTTGCAGTTCTTCACTGAATTCTTATTCCAGAAAAGCAGTCTCCTGCAAGAAAACACTTTCACCAGTAGAGAAGAAAACTGACAGTTCAAAAGATAAAGTTACACTTGCAGATAGCTGTATGTAAATACCTAACCTGCTATCACTGACACACACCTTTAGAGCTCCTATGGAGAATTATACTAAAAAGACAGTGGAGAGAGGCTTATAAATCTGATCTCTATACCAATATCATATACTGCATGATCAATTGATTTTATATTGTTTTTTAAATACAAAATAATTGTCTGAATGAAACCCACAAAGGTTTCTAAGAAAGCCACCTTCGTAACAGCAGTTACTTGGGAACTGCCAAGATACTGAAAATGCTCCTTCTATAATTTAAAAACCCTCATTTTGAGTAGCACCAGAAGGAATTTCTGAAGTTGAATCAACAGAACCTCTTATATACTACTTTAAAAAATGGTAAAAACCTTGAGGAAAAAAATTACGGCAAGTGAACAGAATATCCTGTGTTGCTATTAACTGGAAAATGAAATAAAAGTGAAATAAAGGTATTCCAAATTATATTTTAGTATAGTAAAAAAAACCTTTCATAATACTTCTTCTCTTCCAATTTTATAAAGGTATTTTAAAGCCTGATTGTTTGAAAAGTTGCTAGAGGTCCTGGAAACAATAGGCCATCAAGTACCTACACACAATCCAAATCCCAGGTCTCTCTTCCCAGCTTGCTGTGTGACTGCAGCTGAAAGTAAAATATCAAAAATACTAACTTATTTCCCCTTGTCCAGTTCAACACAGCCATTCAGGTACCACTGGACTGACTGATTTGTATTAAAAGAGAGTTAATTCAGATCTGGGTTTTTAGAATTATCAGGATATGTGAGTGTACAAGCTGATTTGCAGAAGGTAAAAACAGTTAACAGCTTCATGAAGTTTTTAATATGAACAGGACATCACCTCAGAAACTTGACAGCCACAGGTGTTTTTAACCCTTCTGTTTTTAAAACAGCGTTTTAATAAACATTTACATATACAAAAACAAAACAAAACCAAATAATCCCTAAGAACAGGGCCAGAGAGTCTATAATTAAACTTTAACCTTTCTTGACAGCCATTTGCTTAATTTGTTCTTTAAACTGTAACTACACACTTGGAATTTTTATGGTCTCCTTACCTTTAAGGAGCTTACCTTTAAGACCTTAGATTTCAACTGTATTTTGTCAGACTTTCAAATAAAGTACTAAAAATTGAACATCCATAACAGTACTCACAACATGTATAAATAAAAAAAAATATTTTTCCATGAAAATTAAAGTGTTTTTTGAAAACCTAACCCATCATTTCTTGAAAAAAAAATTGTGCAAAACTGAAAGCAATTATTATCAGGTAGCAGACATTCCATTTAAGAGTCTTGACATACACCAACAAAGTAACAGTAACTCTTTTCCCCCACCTCCAACCAAACAAAAATCCTGCATCTGAAACTCCTCATTCAAAACTTGAAATGTTTGTCAAAGAGCAAAGAACTATGATAAGGAACTATTGGTCCTCTATGAGAAGTGAGAGCACTACATCTTTATGGTTTGGTTGGGGTTTTTTTGGTCTTGTTGTGGTGTTTTGGGTTTTTTTGTTAGTTTATTTTAACTGCTTCCTTCAGCTGTTAGAACAGATAGCCTCTGGAGAAAAGAGGAAACACCTTGCTATTACCCACATTCCTTTCTTTATATCCATCACAGCATTCTGCAATTACTGACAGCTTTGTCTCAAGAGTAGCTGGGTATAAGGAACTGTGCCTCTGCACTTCACCATGAAAAGGTCCACACGTATTTCCATTCAAGGGTAGTAATCTATTTTAAAACAAGAATTTATTGTGTTATAGTATAAAGACACTAAACACAAAACAAAGTGTTTTAACAACATGAACATTGACACAAAATAAAAGCAAGATCGTTTCATGCCGATTCTGTAACCATTTCAGGTGAGAAATTCCAAATGAAAGAAAAGTTACATACACACGGTCACCCCATGGAAAGGATGGCACCACCTTCATCTAATTCAAGCCCTATTTCAGGACATCATAGCATTGTCAGAATAGTTGCATTATTTTGAGGGCTTGAGTGGTATACAGGCTTTGTCTTTGCCCTCTCTGTATAGGTGAACTTACCCACAGATCTACAAGAGAACCAATGGAGGCATTTCTACAGTAAACTAAAAGACCTGAGGTACATTCTCTTCTAATCTACCTTGCTTTAAAAAAAAAAAACAAAACTAAATATATTATAGAGGGTATTATTATAGAGCAGCATAAATTTGGTTATTTAACTTCACTGTAGTCCTTGTGATAGCATAGGTCAATAAAATGTATAATGCTCTGCACTACAATGTACATCTCCAACAAAATACATACAGTATGTCATAAAGCTTCTCTGAAACCATGTATTTTAAAGTACGAAAAACCACCATATGAAAAGATGCATAAATCTGAGAAGATGCACTTGAACCATTTCTTCAGAGACATTACCTTGTGTCACAATAAGGGTTCTTTCCTGTGGACTACTGGATAGGGTCCATTATGTAAACCATTTACACACTGATTTTTTAAAGATGCAATTAATCCTTTCAAACAAAAGAACAGTTAACACAAATAAACAGATAAAGTATCAGATTGCTGCTCTTCCATATGAACTATTTCCAAAAACAACAAGTTGGATTAACACACAAAAATAAAAGTTTACTAAATGAAAAGTTAGGAGCAGAGCTATTTCCTTTACTTAAAATTATTATTTTTGGCTCTTAAAAGAAATTTAATTCCATGTCTTAAAGGCTCATTGTGAAAGTATATACACACATCAAATTTATATCCAAAGCTAGACTTTACCATTGAGTTTTAAAGGCCAAGAGATGTTTTCAATACAGTAGAAAAAACAGCAGTTCCTGAAGTATATCATAGCCTCACTTCACTGGAAATATCAGTAATTCAACTGCTGCACAAAATACTTCTCTGAAGCAAATCCATCTGAACTCTATCCACCCTGAGTTAAGCATCTATACTTTTTTTTTCTTTTTTTTAATGTTTTAAACATTAGGTAACAGAGAAGTATGTACAAGGCTATAAAACTTGTCAGTTATCGTACAGCAGTAAGGAAAAAAAAGGTGTTTTCAGCCAATTTTCTTTTTGCTATTATAGTTATTCATTCTGGGTTGTTGGATATTTTTGTTATTTTGTTTGGTTTTGTTTGGTTTTTGGTTTGGGGTTTGGTTGTGGGTTTTTTTGCTTTTGTTTGTTTTTAAATCAGTAAATTGGTTGATTTAGACATTCATGCATTAATCACTTCAATTATTTCTTTTTGAGTGCAACAATAAGGCAACAGTAAAAAAAAGTATTAGAAATTTGCATATGTGTAAAGGTATTAAGTTTATAAAAGTGCTTCCTAAAAAGACAACCTAATTGCAGTATCAAAATATTACAGAGTGGTGAGAACAACTACTATCTCAAGAAATGTTGCTCCATTAAAAAATGCCAGTCTTATTTTAGGCTTTTTCCCCCTTTTTTTTTTGTGAAGTAAAAGCCTGGGAAAAAATTAGTATGGCTGCACGGGACAAGCAAGTTAAGAAAATATACTTTAGTCTAAACTTAAATAAGAAGGTCCACACTTTTTTGTCAAAACATTAAGCCTCTGTCAAAAATGTATTTTTTTTTCTTTTTATAGTACAGGATTAAAAGACAAGATGATGCTTACAAGATAAAGAAATAATTTACATGAAAATATCTTCTGACAAAGCTTTTCAATCAAAATATTGTCTTGTAACATTCAAACATGACAAACAACAACAAAAGAAACAGTGAATGCAAACAAAAACATTATATGGATTGCTTTCAAACACATAAATAAATGAAATATTGGTGTAGGCAGTAGGGCTCATGCTGATGGCTAGCAGGAAATAACAGTGTGCAATCTATTTGGAAAAAGCTCTAAAGTACAAATTACAAGCCCAATTATGGACTGCAGCAACTTCAGTTATATCACTGCCATCCTCTTATCTCCAAAATAAATTCTTGATTAAATCACTCATACCCTAAATTACTCATACCTTTGCTTCAGAGATATGAATAACTATATACAAAAAGTAGTTTTATTTCACCATAGGGATAACATTGTACCTCTCTGCCAATGTCACGTGAAAAACCTTCCATGTCAAAACAATTTGACAGCAGATAAACAATTTAATAAATATGCAATGATCTTATTACAGTCCTTCAGCTAAGCATGTTAACTCATGCTGCTAGTTTTGTGATCACAGTGCATAGAATCCAAATATAAAAGAATGGGGTGGCTTTTAAGGTAATGGTCAATCCCTTGCTTATAATCCAAATATATCCAAAACTTTCATAAGCTCTGTCATGCACCAAACTTTTTATTTTATTTTATATTTTTTTTTGTGGCAGGTGCAAAACCATTCCCTGGTACGATGTCCATTGCCGGCAATGGATGCACCAAAACCGCCAAGGATCTCAGTGTTATTGCACAATATATGAAGACCTGGAATTCTTCCAAAAAGCTTAAAATAAAGATAATGGAATTATTCTGACATTTCTGGACACCTGCATTAATACTGTATGACTAAGAAAAGCATGTCAGTTGCATGGACTGAACCAGCGATCAACATGCGCCCAGAATGCACACTAGTAAAAATGCAGTCAAAGGAAGTAGTCTTCATTGCCTATAGGTCACTTCCAGTCAAAGGTTAAAGTTCAAAGACTGAATGATCAAAGTGCTCATTTTCTCAGTAGGACTATCTTCTGCTACGAGGATCACAAAACGGTGGCATCAACATGTGTCATCTTTAAAATAAAAGAAGAGCATTTATGGAAAACATATAAACATTCCAAGTCCAAGTTAGCGAGGTGCTGTTCGCACAAACAATCCCTTGCAGAGACAGTAACGTGCAGTGAGAATACAGAGACTGAATAATTCTGAGGTTTTGCTCAATAATGACTTCATAAAAAGGAGATAACATGAAACATAAAACTTCTAAAATACACATACACAAGCACAGCAGTATTAGCAAACATTCCATTAAAAGGACAGTAATTTCCACATTCCATACACAGAAAATCATTAGGAAAAAGAAAAGACTAAATATGCTTAACATTTTTTCCCTTGAAGTAAAGCAGGTCTGCAGCAGTTATCAAACTGAGAAATCCTTTTATAAGCATACAGCAATAAAAGCCATCAGAATGGTCCCACCCTGATGCACAGCCCCTCTGTACATTCAATTATTTATTTCTCAAGTACAAACTACAGCTGGCAAAATTATGCAAAAGTAATAGGCTACCACTGTAAATCTAAAATCTTAAAACATGAAAGTAGCTTACTTGCACTAAATTTTAGATACTGAGATTGGATAGAACATACTAGAAAAATAAGTCTATGCTATGCCAATCATTTTTGCATTATGCTCAGAATTAAAGTAATATTTGTCTGTGAAAGTTGTCCCTTTTAAACTCTCTTCCACACACAGACAGACCAACAGTATATTAGCATCTGGTAACAGTAAACATTAAGCTTATTAACAGAAAGCAGATATACTGCAAATTTACATTATTTTAAATGCACTTACTCATATCCTTGCACACACAGCCTACTAAGCAATATTTTCATTGTTTAGAGAGGTAGTGTGCATAAAGTAGACATTCCTACATTCTCACTGGAAAACATTATGTCATCAGCATTATTACAGGTTTTAGAAGCTCTTCGTTTTGATAAGGGGGCAAAGAAAAAAAAAAAAATAGATTGTGAAAAGATTGGACAAGGATGCAAGAAAGATAGAACCATGTACTAAAAGTTAAGGCCAAATACCACAATACCACTAATTCAAAAACCTCAAGCCCCAAAGCAGTAAGGAAGAGCTGGTTCAAAACAAACATCACTGCCCCTTTTTTTTTTTTTCCACACAGAAATCTACCTTCTGACAGCACTAAAACCAGGTAACAGCTTTGTGAAATCAATTTCATCCTGGATGTCCAAGAAAACTGTATCTGGAAGATTCTTATGTCTTTAACACAGCATGATCAACCATCCGATTGAAATTCAGCTGGAATTCAATGTACAGTTGTAGCAGACATTGGGAAAGGCAGACAAACAACTATTTTTAGTTATCAAAGATCTGGGGTTTTGAACCAGGGCTTGTGAGGATATCAGTTTGTAGCAAACAAGGCTCCATAACTATGCTTATGGAATAAGTTGCTTTTCTGGGGCAGGGATAAAAAGAGAGATCAAAAACTCTGTAATAAAGTAAGTGGACAGACACACACGTTTACGTGTCAAAATATATCTCAAAATGCCCCTTTATCCCTCTGTGTTCGTATCAGTTTGCTTTACATCAGCTCACAATCATGCACTGCTTGCTCCCAGCTAAATAAATTTCATGTACCTACTGGAAAAAAAATTTCCTTCAAAGGCATATGTTTAAAATGACGACAGTCTCCTTCCTTTCTCTTCATAACACAGGGATTCAATTTCACTTAAGAGCTAAGTCAGTCCAAAGGCCAGCTGTCAAAAAGAAGGTGCAGAACCTCTTTGCATCTCCCTCCATGTGTTCTGTTATTAGCACTGGCATTTATTTCACCTAGTGGTTACCCTAGGGCAGCTGCTTTTCTTTCTTGGTTGGGATCGTTTTTTCTCTCCTAATTTACCCAGCCCAAAGTGGTTCAACCACAAAATTTAACACATGACACTTTAGTTGAAGCAGAAAATAAAGATGACAGAATAACCTTTTTCAAGGGCTCTTTTCAGGTCTACATAGGGTTGAAGTTGGTTCTCTTCCAGAGAGAGGTGGTTAAAATTGGTGGGCTGGCTACACCTCCCACCTTAGTGTAACCCACCATTTCTTCAAATCCATTAAGAAAACACTGAAAATTTAAAATCATGCCTTGGCAGTCTTGTCATATGTCCAAAGAAAAGAGAAGGAGCAAGTGACAGGCAAAACTTGAAAAGCTCTCTAACATTTAGAGAAGTTTTTGCTCAATAGCTACCGGGTGTGGTTTGTTTTTGTAATATAAGAATTCAATGATGGAGAGGGAAAGCCCAATTAATGTTTAATTAAGACCTCCTTTGTAAACAGTATTTTAAAAAGAAGTTAAACAAAAATATAATGAAGCAAACCAGTACGAGTTATTTGAGGGGGGGAGGGTTCTCTGACTTCCAGAAAACAGCCACTGTGTAGTTACTCTGAAGTAATTAAATGCTTGGCCAGTGGACTGTAAGCATCTTGATGGTTTTGAGCCATCACAGCAACTTGCAGTCAGATAACCCACATTTCTTTTCATACTCATCTGGTGTTTTGCTTAACTTGAATTTTATGAATTAAAAAAAAAATAAAGTAGCATCTGCAGACTATTCTTGATAGACTTCACTACTGAATCAAACCAAGACAAATACAGATTCAAAGTAGAAAGAACATATTTTAATCACAAGCTAATAAATTAAACCTCACTTTTTTCTCTCTGAAAATAACTAGCAAGTGAAAATAAAAATGTTTAATAAAAACTCTGCAAAAACTGCCAATAAAGAAAAATTAGAAATGGAGAAGCAGCAAACACATTACAAGAGTGTGAAAACAAAGTAACTACTGAAAATGTCAAAGTGACTTTGCTAATCTGGTGAAGATGAAAAACCCAGCCTTGCAGGAAATGGTATTATTATTCTTAGAGTCAATTTTTAACAACATAATGTACAACCACATGATAAGCAGTGCTGAGTTTCTTAAATGATTAGAGTATTATGAGAAGCAAAGCTTCATTCTGTTACATTACCATGTATCAAAACCCCATGGGTCTCAAAGAGTTACGAAACTCCCAAGTTTTTATTGCTAAGGCTTTTAAGAATCTAAGGGTGAATGCTTTGGCATTTACCTCCCCAGTCATTAACTCTCACTGTCTCAAAATACCTGGTCTCACTTCACACAGGGGACAGAACATGTCTAGGGGTGGGGAGGTAGTGAAAAGCAGAGGATGTTTAATGACGGAGGCTGCAGTGAAACAGTGTTGGGATCAATTCCTCCAGCACCATCCTAACCTACACTATTAGTTGCTGTAACATCCCTTCCCAAAACACATGGGCTTCCAATAATCACCATTTGTATAGTGTTTTCCTAGAGAAAGCGAAGTATTAGACAGAGAGCAGAAAAGCAGATGAAAAGCCCACCTACACCTCCCCTCCTTCTGTCTGTCCTCACCAATAGAATGAGTAAGAAAAGCTCCTACAGCCAAACCCAGCTCTGGGAAGAGGATGGCAAATGTTGAGACAGAGGAAAAAAATCCACACAGTATAAAATCAGCACAAAAGGAAAAAAAGAAAAAGAAGCCACAAAACAACACAACACTAGCACTGCAAACACTGTAGTACTATATGTAGCAATTTTACTGTGTTGTCTTTTTTATCAAATACATGTACAATATTACTACTATATTATTATTTGTTCTTAAGAGCTTTTAATTCAACCAGCTGTCCCACATTGGAAATTGTGATTAACAGCAGAAACCTATGAAAAAACATAGCTGTTTACATCTTTTATACGCATATAAAAGGTATATAAATTATACTTCTACATATAGGATTTTTTTAATCACCGTAAAAGCTCTAGGAACATTCTCAACAACAAAAAATCCTGGGTTAAGAGCAAAACCTAGTTTCATTACAGACCTTCCCTAGCCCCAGACTTAAGACTTGTCATGGACAAAGTTTACAAGAGCTTCATATTCAATCCTGAAATTTAAAACATATACATCTGTGCTGCTTAAATTTTCAGCAGAAATTAAAATTGATTATAAAAAAAAAAGAAAACCCAAAACAAATAAAATCACAGCACATTATCTTAGAAACAGCATTTTAATAACTTTTTTTTAACTTCGAAAAGAGTTGAAGGCTCTGAATCATTTATCTGACCTTCCTATATTTTTATCACCTTCAACCTGAAAAAAAAGCTTCAAAATTCCTGATCTCAGTTAAATACTTACCATGATACCACCACTTTGTTTTCTTTGGATTCTTGTTACACGTTCTTACATAAAATGAGTTATCTGGAGGTCGCCTCTGCAACAGAAAAAAAGACCTACAAATAATCAAACAATCCTCATATTGTAATACATGAGCTATTTAACAAGCTTATGAAAGGCCAACATGTGAATGCAGTGAAAATGGGGTAAAAGGCAGGGCTGGATCTTCACCAAGAAAAACCTCTTAAGGATCCAGGTAGCAATTCTTAGTAGAGATTTTTCAAGTAAATAAATAACGAAAAGTACCAAATACTCTAGAGATAGTGAAGGAGTGAAATAAATAAAAACAACCCACAGAAAGGAACAGCTGTTGTTATAAAGAAAAAATTCCTTTGCAGTTTGGAACCTAACTGATGTGTTAGATACAGTTCACATCCATAAGTCTCAGCTTGCAGAGGGTTAGAAATAAAAAAAGAACTTAAAACATCTGTATCTGATCAATACCTCATGTTCTTTAGCTTTCTTCATAAGTGTCATTATTATGATAAACCAAATAGGACACAATACAAAGCCATTGTTGGAGTGTTTTTCTACCACATACAGATAATTAGGACTGCCTAGGATGTGACATAAATAGGCCTGTTTATATAGCACAGATACACAAGCTCTGACAACATGTAGCTTCCACAGATACTCCACTGCAAAAGTCAAAAGTCAAAGGGATTCTCTTTACAACGAAGGTCTAAGCTATCAGTGTCAGTACTCATTTATGATGAAAAAGGCAGCTTAGCACCATTTCACCATTTACCTTCCTGAAAAGAAAATTATAAAGATCACTGAAATAGTGCAGCTACCAAGCCTTACAAACACCTGAAAACATTTCAATAGTCACTCTGCACTGCCTTTTATAAAGAATTATCTTTTATAAAGAATTGTCCTAAAACATGACTGAGCTTCAGTCAGTACAACTAGAAGGGTTCCATTCATACCTCTTTTCCAGTAATGATATACGAGCAGGTAACTATTAAAACATTTACAAAGTACTTGTACCACATTTTATTTTATTGTTCTAGCTTAGTGCTTCTGCAGTGGTAGAATATGCAAAGTTACACCTATTTTATAAATTGAGAAATTAAAATCTCACTTTGCAAAGCAGAAAACTTTTAACTTTGATGTATTCTACTCCAACAGTGCTAAAAAAACCCATACCTTTTCTTTGCAGCTGGAAAGCATGCTAATAATGCTAAGACAAACAGATTGCACTGAGAGAGCTGGAGACCAGTCTTCTGTTAGAATGGATAAGCAGATATGACCATTGCTATAAACATGAGGATGAACAGGAATATTGTCTCCAGTAAACATGACCTGGAAAAAAAAAAAAAAAAAAAGGAAAAAACATATTTGTAATTTTATTGCCCATGTTTTAATAAGACTGTAATGCTTTTGGGAAGAGAATAATATTTAATTTAAGAAGTAGTTCTACCATTTTCACTTACACCAAATATTACACTTTACCATGTTAGTTTAATTCATTTTTGGAAACTATTAATTGAAATGTAAAATAAAACAATGGAAGCCCTAGTAGCTAGGTGAAGATGAAATTAAATAAATGGTTAAACATAGGCTTTTCTTCTATGAATAGTTATATAGCATCAAAAAATGCAAAGGTAAAACTGTGGAGATCTCAAACTGAACATTTTCTATCTTGCAGCCTCAGTCTTACATGTCCTAGAATTCAGTTGCCAAGCCAAAACATTGGATTTCAATTTCATAAGCCACAACATTATACACCAGGAAACACAACAGGTTTCACAAATGAGTACTTCTATAACTCTGGGCACAAGAGAAATTAAGTTCTGGACAACTAATCCAAGTTCCAGCATAAAAGGTAAAATGTATTGATCCTATAACTATAAAATAAAGAACTTGTACAACTCAAGTATGTTACTGCCATATAGGAAATACTTTTATACCATTATTTCAAATTAAATTTGTTTGTATTTGATATGGGTGAATACGGAAGAAGAGCATTTAAAACCTTAACTCCTCTCTATTAAGAGACAGTATCACAGTCAAAAATTTAGAACAGCAATTTTGACAACTATTGCTCTTACATCAAGTTTTTGTCAAACACAGTTGGCTCAGGACCAGCGGAAGCAGAGTAAAAGTGAAACCTTTATAGCATCATTATCCTCCTGAGCTCCTTATCCACAATAACCACTGTCATCTTTTACGCAATGACATAATAAATCTCTACCACTCATAACCATAATACCCAGAAGCTTCTTAAGTGTTCCCAAAGCTATACAGATCTATGTGTACACATATACATCAAACAATGTACACAACAAACCCATCTTTATCACTGACTGCGAGAAAGAAGCAACACCTCTATCATAAAAGAAACCGAAATTAGAGAGCTTAACCTATGTGCCACGGCAGCAGAAACACTGGATGCATAACCATATTTCACAGGTCATTAAGCTGATATTTCATAAGCACTGAAGAGTATAACTTCATAATCCAGTAATGTATTTCACTTCTAACTAATGTCTTCCTTTTATAGGAACACCAAAACTAGGCATATGAGGTAAGTAAAAGCATGCCCCCTATAGTAAGGGGCAGAAAACAGCCACGTGATTAAGCAGAAGTGTAAACTGACAATTCACAGCAAGAGGATTTGCAGGAGAGAGAACTGATTCAGAGGTTTGTAATACAGAATGCACTTACTGCACAGCATTTTCATAACAGAAATTCCAGCCACCTACAATCAAGTATCCAGAACTTAAATTCTTAATTGTTTTCTGTGCTAAAAATCACTGTATATATATATATGAATATATATATAGTGTTTTCTGATTTACCATATATTGCACAAAGCTACACACACAAGTTGGGTAATGAGTACAAACAGCACCTGCTTGGAACCAAATGAAAAGTGGTTACTCTCCTATGAGTTCACTGCAAACCTCAATGGGGTGCAGAAGTACATGTGGCCAGTTTGTTCCTTAAAACCAAAGACTGAAAACTTAGCATTCCAGTTTTTATTATAGTCCCTAAAAATATGTAAGGTTTATGGTTTAAGTGTCTCTCATAGTTCCATGCTTCAGTTTCAACACCAATTAGAAAAGTGTCAGAGATCACTCCTGGAACTTTGAGCTGAAACAGATGGGACAGAAACTTAGGTACTCTTGCTTTTCTTCTTCCTTTTTCAGGAGGTTGGGGTTGGTGGCGAAAAACTACTCTTAGTAGCCACGTTTTTTCAACATTCCCCTCAGGTAATGGAGGGATGGACAGACAGAGCTCATTTTGTAGCCTAGTAGTATTGCTGCCCCTTCAGTTCTTTACGTTGCCATTAAAGCAATACATTATCTCACAATTCAATTATCACTAGGTTTTCAGACCTCTCAAAAAGATATCACACATCTGTGAGAATCCCTACCACAAGGACAGTATTCCCATAACTGTATCAGGCAGCAGAGAAGACTCAATATGCTTAAAAACAAACCACAAAATAAAGTGTTGGTCAAAAAGAGACGGGACAAAACAGTTTGTTGTTTCCTCTACTCCTACAGGATTAGATTTTCCTACAGGAAAGGACTTTCCTACTTGTGTTGCTCTTTCATATGATATGAATAACAACCTCAAAGAAGTCTCCAGTTTATACTGCTCTTTTATCTTCTATGAAACCAAGTAAACAGTCATAGCACTGTACCTCATTGCAGTCATTTTAAAAGAAAGAGCATCTGGACCACATGTTTAATGGAAATTAACTAAACCTCACATTAGGATATGTGGATGATACTAATATTTAGCATGTGTCATGCAGCTATAAACTAAAGGTAGCATTATGCAAGTAGCAAGAAAGCAGTTACCTGAGGCGAATCAAAAGGATACCGACTACTGAACTTAAATAGAAGCTGAAATTTTTCCCCTTCATATAGTGTTCCTGGAGCACCTTCCATGTCTACAATCCATCTAAGGAATGGGGAAAAAGTTGTTAGTATTGTGGAGTGACAAATTGTAATTTTACTCCTACACAGGAGTAATTAAATCTATTATCAATCACAGATAAATCTTCTACACTCTCCATTAGTACCATAGCTATCCCCAAAGTCAGTAACACACCAAGCCTACATTTGAAAAAAACAAGCTTGGTATTTTACATACAGGCATTGATATAGTGCTACAAATTATACAAGTGATTATGGCTTGAACTCAACACAGAACTATCAGCTCTGTAAGACAAGAAAGCTGAAACAAGAAACCTGTTACAACGTTTACACCAACATAAAAAGAGAAGGGGAACAAACTAAAACCCATTCCCTTTCACGTTTTACTTTCCTGTTATGGAATTAATCAATAAAGTTTAAGATAAAATCTGTATCCAAAGGGTAAGGGCAATGCTCCCTTCAATGCACTTACACGTGTGAATAACTCAGAAAATAAATGGCATATAACCTGGCAGGTAGCAGAAACAAAACTATAAAAGTTGGCATATAAGAGGAAAATGTCACAGACAATTAAAACCAAAAGAAAATGCTTTGGAACTCGGTAATAAAAGCAACACCTCAATACATCACAGCATTCTTCCTCCTCTGTTTCTGCTCCTTGTACCATAACAGAATTGAAGTAACTGACAGGTAGAGCTGAAGGATGTGGGCATGTTGGGTGTAGGATTTTTGTTGATGGTGGGTTTGGGTTGGGCTGTTGGGGTTTTCTTAATCCAGTCAAAAATAGATGCTTTGCATGTTGCTCAGCATATAGGGCCAGGCCCTGCTACCAAATTTCTGGAATTCTGTTGTTGATCACTTAATACCATACTTTGCAGCATCACTTCCCCATTTTTCTCTTTCACCCTTGACTGAGTTCTACAGATTTGACAAATATAATAAAGATTCAGCAAGCAAGTACAGAAATGCTCAAATAAGATTTATATTAGATTGAAGTGAGGTTTTTCAGACAGGAACATGTACAGAAATATCAACATCTTCTACAGGTGGCAGTCTGATGACCCTATTCCAAACCTCTCCATCCTCACGTCATATACATTCTATCCACGTATTTAAGCCATGCACATTTTTTATTTTCCCCTCTAATACTCTCTTTTTTTATTTTTATTTATTTCTGAAAAAAAATTGCTTCCCTACAAAACTGCTAGCTGTCACACCCTTCAGGAGGAATGCATCTTCAACAGTAGCATGATGGTGGCTGTATTAGTGATACATATTTTAATTTTGTGACAAATCTTTCTATTTAATCTACCTGCACTTCAGACCACCTTTCTTCTTATGCTTTTTGCCTTTACATTTAAACACATGCTGCACCAACACTCTTCAGATTTATTAGTCCTCATGATTCAGAACCCTTGAAGTTTATAAAAAAAACAAACAACACTTTGACGTTTATAAACTAATTTCAATCTATTAAGTAGAAGACAACTCTGTCTGGACATCATTCCTTTTATGGCCAAAGAATCACTAAAACCCATCTTTCCTGTATGTTTCAAGCATCTCAAATTTCTAATCCCTTTGTATTTAAAATTGATGACTGAGCATTTCAAATGACCTATTTGCACTATGGGATCCAATTATTTTATTCAACATCTTTTAAAACCATGCTGGTACTGCTATCAGCATGATCTTTACTGCACCAGTTCAAAATGTTAACTTAGAAAATGTTAGTTTGCTTCAAGAACCTTCAAAAAGAAAATATACTTGTGACAGTAAGTTTCTTAAACAGTGACAATTCCAAAATCTAGCATGACAGTAAACAAGTTTTTATTTGTAAGGTATTGAAAAGTATAAAAATTTTTACATCACAGGGAAAAAATGCATTATTCTGGGAACAGAGACATCCTAGAAAAATGGAAATCCACAAACAGAAAACAAAACCATCAGACTTATTTCCTTTTCCACCTCTTCATCTGCTGCAATCTTTCACTTAATAGCTGTTTTTTGTTTAGTGAAAAATACTTGAAATGTAAGTTTGAGTCCTTTTCTCAGACAACTTAGGTATTTGATTCCCAAAGAAAAAACAAAGTAAAGCAAGAAACGCAAGCTGTAATTCAACAGTTGTACAGCAGTTTGTTACTTGTACCAAATTCTGAAAAGTGGTATTTCAGTGTGGTTTAGTCAAATTCATCTGCATCAAGTATCACAAAACCTAGAATCATTTAAGAGAGAGTGGTGTTTAACTCAATATACCCAAGTCTCAGAAAAGCCTCATGTAATTTGGTCTGAGCGCCACCACCAAAAATGCAGATATGAAGCAACATCAGAAGGTAGCTCTATGTTTGCACTGAGGACCATCAATCAACAACAGAATTCAGAACATATAGCCTGAAATTCATGCTTTTATAAATGTTTTAAGAATTTTTTAACATTTCTCTAAAATTAAACGAAGAAAATTTCCTAACAGAAATGCTAATGCAGTCTAAATCTCCATTTCAGTCAATTAAAGAAACAGGAAATTATATCCTTTAATATAAGGAAAAACATCTGTCTGTTCCAATGGACAGAACACAGAATTTTCAACTATGTTTCTCTTTCCATTTTGCTCATTACCAGCAGTTCTTAATACTTCAATAACCTTTTCCTTTAAGATGCTTCCTCCACTCTCCATTGCAGAAAGAAGGTAATGGAAATTAACAGCTACATAATATACTCAGCACAAATAATGCAAAAGCTCTAAGACAGATACTCCATTATTTCAATAAATTTAAAGGGATTTCTGAAGTTAGTAGCTATGAGAGATTGTTAAATTGTTTTACTTTAAGATATGCAGAAGCTCTTACCAGCTGACATTGTTAGACAGTTAAATGCCCAATAAAAATTTAATTAATTCACTATCTAGTTCCTGAGAGCACCTAGCACGTTACTGCAACACATTCATTAAACAGAACAATGTTTAAGTCCCTAGAATTAAAACAAGACTTCAGGATGCTCCTTGGAATAAATGGTGGAAGTGGCATGCTGAGGATTTTTCATTAATTATATTTTTCAGTTTGACAGCAAAAATAAAACAGTACATTTACTTACTGTGTAATTGAATTTTGTACACTCTTTTCATTTAGAGTCATTCCTGGAGGTGGATCATTTTGCAATGCCAATAGTTCTTTTTGTAATCGTTTCTATAAAGAAAATGAACTTTAATTAATATTTTATATATTCTATACAATAAACATGTACATTTCATCAATTATTGAAAGGTAAAAGGAGTTTTATTAAAAAATTTAAATACAAAGTGAATCTGAAAGATGAGAAAGGGAAGACTTGATCTCCTAGAAACTAAAATGAGAAGTCACAGGCAAAAAAAAAAAATTATACTCCTCAAACCTAATTTTTTGGTAAAATTCAACAACATTTACATTTGCAGCACTGCTAAATGAGGAACTGTTGTGTTATGAAATAAACAAAGGTAAGGCAGGATTTTGTCATATGAAAAAGATGTCAATCTGAGCCCTACAACTAACAGTGAACGTTTCGTGTTTCCCTGATAGCATCAGATTTACAATTAATTCTCCAAGGTGTTAGTAGCACAACTATTCCTCCTGTAAGTAATTTAAGACACTCCCATCTGGCACCTGTGCAAGCCTCTGCCTTGCATTAAGTCATCCCAGAGGACAAAAAGCAAAACTAAAACTAAACGGTGTGACCTGAAGAATAGAAACCATTTTATAACTTCACAGCAACTGCATCTTAGAACCTAGAGTTACCATATTCAGAGAAGTGTTACACCACCAGCTCAGATAATATTTACCAATTTTGAATCAGTAGCTGCAAGAAGAGACTTCTAGAACAACCACCAAAAGTGTTTCTCACTGTCTTTGGAACAAGGGAAATACAACCTCTGTCAAGTGCTATCCCTGGCACTGGTTTCAGAGTGTACTTTTTCCATATAAACAGTTTTGCAATATGTTTTGTCATTTCCAAGCCACTTAGATAACAAAGTTCAAGGCTTTCTTGTTTCTTACTTGCCTTTTTGCTGCCAACAATTTTAATGTTTACTGCTTGCCAGTTCACTTCCATCATCCTACTACTCCAAGTAACCATATATAATATTAAAGTGTGATACTCAAGAATAAATACATTGTTGTGGTTTAGCATCTAATTTTGATTCACTCTATAATTTTTTAGAATGTAAGTTGCTCACAGATTTGTAGAAGTTTTACTAATTTTCAAAAAAACTTGTGATTTTTATTAAAACTTGAAAAAAAAAAAAGAGGAAAATAAAAAGTGTTCATTTGATAATACTGAAATGATTCAGTATCTTACTAATACCTTAGAAATAGATCTAAATTCAGACACACAGCTTCTAAAGAAAACACCTTCATACATTCACAATCTACATCTGAAATAACTTTATCAAGCAGCCCTGAAAACTTGTTTTGGTCTTCTATTTTGAAAGATCCCACCTTGAACCCTAATGCAGACTTCAAAAGTCTTTTATTTGCAAGCAATTAAATAACTATGTTTTGAAGTTAAATGTTAGGTCACAAAAGACTTTTAAAGGCTGCTATAACTGCTGTGCAGCTAGACTGAAAAAAGTTAGCATTTTTTTAAGAAAGCTGTATACAGGTAACTTCTAGTGTTCATCTTTTTGCTTTCTGCACAGTTGAAGAAAAATTCAGATTATAAGCACTAACACCGTTACGAATTAAAATGCAAAAGAATCAAGTTCTAAAACCATTTTACAGATTTGTAATTTGCAAGGCAGAGAGGTTTTGAAGACAATTCTGACATTTTCCAAGACTGTCATCAAATAAACCTCAAAGGTAGTCAAACTGAATAAACCTTATCACACAGAGAAATATTTTTCAAGTTCTGAGAAGAGAACCTGAAATTATAAAACTCAAACTCTTTCCCTTAAAGAGGACATTTGGAAATATTAGATAAAATATAGCAAATAAAAACATCTTTAAGAACAGGAAATAATTCAGTAGAAATCTGCTTATACCTGTAGAAGCTCTATACAACTCTGTCTTTATAAAATGAGCCTAAAATCCATTTTTAAAATTAAACTTAAAAAGCCACATTAAGATATCAGTAATAAGCCACATTAAGGTATCAGTATCTTCTCAAACACAGTTATTTGAAATGAGGAAATTTTGTTTATTCTGTATCATACCAAAAATTCTGAACTATCAACACTAAAAATATCCTCTCATTTGAAGTTTAAACCTTGGCTCATTTTTCTAGCAAGCATCCTTTCTGTCTATTACAGTCTCAGTCATTCTTAGAATCACAGAATTGGCTGGGTTGGAAGGGACCTCAGAGATCATCAAGTCCAACCCTTGATCCACTACCACTGCAGTTACCAGACCATGGCACAGAGAGCCACATCCAGTCTCTTTTTAAATATCTCCAGGGATGGAGAATCCACTACTTCCCTGGGCAGCCCATTCCAGTGTCTGATCACCCTCTCGGTAAAGAAATTCTTTCTAATGTCCAACCTAAACCTCCCCCGGCACAACTTGAGACCGTGTCCTCTTGTCTTGCAGAGAGTTGCCTGGGAAAAGAGACCAACCCCCCGCAGCTACACCCTCCTTTCAGGGAGTTGTAGAGAGTGATGAGGTCTCCTCAGAGCCTCCTCTTCTCCAGGCTGAACAGCCCCAGCTCCCTCGGCCTCTCCTCATAGGATCTGTGCTCGAGTCCCTTCACCAGCCTGGTTGCCCTCCTTTGGACCCGCTCCAGGACCTCAATCTCCTTCCTAAACTGAGGGGCCCAGAACTGGATACAGTACTCGAGGTGTGGCCTCACCAGCACTGAGTACAGGGGTAGAATCACTTCCTTGGACCTGCTGGCCACGCTGTTCCTGATACAGGTCAGGATGCCATTGGCCTTCTTGGCCACCTGGGCACACTGCTGGCTCATGTCAATCCAAACTCCAAGGTCCCTCTCTTTCTGGCTTTAGCCATCTCTGTCTTTTAGCCATCTCATCAGTGTCATCGGTCAAAAATATTGTCTTGGACTGCTTTGCAGCCTCTCTGCTCTCACATATAATATTTACAGTTTTTTCTAAAAACAAACAAACAAACCAGCCAGTAGCCCAAGGGGAAAAAATATTTTAGGATGTATATTTGACCAGCAGAGAACCAGGGAAGTTCTTTGTTCCTCTGATCTAAAATGTCCACTGACATTGCCATGGAGGTCTGTCCACTACAAAGTATACATAGAGACAAGACATGGCTTCTCATCAGCCTCAATATAAGGTATGTTAAGATCCAAAAAATTTACTCCAGAGAAATAACAGGTTATACTTTGGATCAAAAGTAACAAAGTAAACAAAACTGTATTTATAAAGACAAGAAAGAAATCATTATTTCCAAGTTAGTCACTTCAAACAAGTGCCAACGTAAGTTCAGCCTGACTATGTGCAACTCCGGGTGAGGATAGCAATTTTTAAAAAAAGCAACATTTCATGTCTTTTCCATATAAAGCTGAAAAGAGCCAGTTCTGTAGAAAATGGGTATGCAACCTGCTTATTAAGCGAAAAAAACTCAGTAACACAACAGAAAAGCAAGCCTGTAACACTGCTAATGTTGTAATGAAAAGAAAATAGGCTTTTGCAAAGAAATTTATCACTGAAATAAGGGAATTCACAAAGAAAACCTTACTATGATTACCTATCATGCATAGGCAATGCCAGTTTAATTCTGATTAATGGTAAGTTCCTAGTCACAGCTCCACGCTGAAAAGGTAAATGCAGAGGTCAAGAAAACCACAGACTTGTGCTTTATTCAGAGCAATGTTCCAAACAGAACAACGGTGTTGTTCCCTTCAGCCTTACCGTAACTGCTCTAACCCTATACTTACCCAAGTATTGTAAAATACTTCTTCCTTCTACCCAGTCTAAATCTATTTTCTTTTAGCTTAAGACCACTACCCCCATCCTACTGGTTTTATTCTCTCCAGCTATACTGACTAGCTTGGATAACTTCCTTTAAAGAACAAAAACACCATTTCATATTAAAGTCCTAGATTTCTCCAGCCCTCATAAATGACAGTAACTCTGAAAGTGTTAGACAGCTCAAGGGGAAAAAAATGCTTTTAAATATTTTGTAAGTATTGCTCTAGTCACTACAGTCTAAAGATAGACTGTATCTTTGCAAGGCAAAGTCCTTGCACAAAGAGAATTACCAACCAGTGAACCAACTGACACACATACTAAGAAGTGATACTTTTGAGAATATGAGTCCCTTGTTCAGGTTTTTTCCCACCTGGAATAAAAATATACTAATCTATTTTACAACTTTCTACTATTCCATTAACCATGCCATACAAGTTAATCATAACTGATTTGACAAGTATAGTTGGCTATATTTAATAGGCATTTTCACAATTTGGGTTTTCCATCAAGCAACTCAATTATGTCTGTACAAATTAATGAATAGTTGCCTACAGACCTTTTCCAAGAGACACCCAAGAGTACTCTACAGCAATTGTAGCAAAACTGTAGAAAAAGCATCATAGCCTACTAACCAGAATTCATTCAAATATCAAAAAATTATTTTAACAGATGGGCTAAATAATATTTAGAAAACTGTCTTTTAATCAACCTCTCTGGTCCGTGCACTCCAGTGTTTGACTTTCCTCACAATATAAAATTTCTTTTGTATCTTATTGGAATATCTCATGTTCCAATTCATCTTTCTGGCCAACCTGTCTTCCAACTGTGGCTCCGTTTCCCCTAGGATCCTCCCAGTAGGTTTCTTAAGGCTGAAGAAATCTAGTCAGACTTTCCTGTGCCACGTAGTTTGTAGTTTGGCCCCGAACCATCTTGGTGGCCATCTGTTGGACTCACTCCAATAAATCAATGTCTCCCTTGTACTGGGGTTCCCTTAAGACAGTGCTCCAGATGCAGTCTCAAGTGTCAAAGAGAGGAGAAGAACCACTTTCCTTAAACTGATACACACACAGATCAATATGCAGTTAGGGATATTCAGAAAATCTGATCCAAGAGATACTGTGCAAAGGACACTTTTTTTTTTTCTTCCTCTCCCCCATATCACAACTTAAAATAATTTGTCTTATGTTGTGTCTCATTAATACACAAAACTGGATTGTGAGGGGCCAATCCTAGTTTAAAATTAACAAATCTCTCCCTTAAATGAAGTCTTTGAAGACCAGATTCCAAGTATGATTACGGAAGTGAGATTCTGGATAGCAGAGTAACTCAGAAAACATCACAAGTTTAAATATAACATCTTGAATTTAATTTCTCTTTGGTATTTAACAATATTTGTACTACCTGACCAAAGAGTACACTAATTTTCTCAGAGTAACACTAAGTGTAGAGAGTACTGTAACACGCTGCACAAATCCAGAGGCAAGTACTGCCAGCTTCAAGATGATAATTCAGTTTTGTGCTTATAAAAAAACCATTACTCTGATATACCAAGCCCACACACATTCCATACAAAAGGCTAGTTGCAACTTCAAGTTTCTTAAACTAAGCATTTGAAAAACAACGGTTTTAGTGGAAGAAAAGTCTTTCTTGTATGTGACAGCCCGGAATACAGAAAACTATTTTTCTGGCACAAAATTCTTGGGAATAAGCAGTGACATACATAGCAGGACAAAGTGTAATGGATTAAAACCTTTCAGATAATTTAACCACCTCATTTGCAGAATCTTATAAACTTACAACTTGAATACACCTCAGGGAAGTCACCTCTCCATCTTCCTAACACATGGATGGATCCAAGATTCTTAAAGTATCCTTGTAGTTAAAAGCCTCTAAGATTTTCCACATAATCCTATCACTTGCTTTTATAATTGGAAGAATTTTCTTTACAGTAAGAGATCTAGACGAGTTGAATAAATTGTCAAATTACTTCTCTCACTCTTCATGAATACAGAATTCCTTGACTTATTTCAACTTACTTCTCTCCAAATAAAACACATAATTATTTGAACATATGCACCACACTCTCTCAAGTCTCATTTCTGCTGGCCTCCAGTTAGCTCCTTAAATTTGTATTTACATATGTAAAAAAGAATGTTTAATAGTGACACATGAATAACAATATGTTAGACTACCTTTTTGTTGATCCTCCCTACCTTTTTACCTTTCTCTACTGAACTTTATGCTTTCAGTTATTAAGCCTTGTCCACTTGTCACATACATATTTTGTAAGAACATTATGAAGACAGACTGATATAGTTCGGGTTATTCAGTCTGGAGAGGAGACCTTATCATAGCCTTCCTGTATCTCAAGGGGGTCTACAAGAAAGCTGGTGAGGGACTTTTTAGGACGTCAGGTAGTGATAGGACATGGAGGAATGGATTCAAACTAGAAGAGGGAGATTTAGACTAGATAGCAGGAAGAAATTCTTCACCATGAGGGTGCTGAACTACTGGAACAGGTTGCCCAGAAAGGCAGTGGAAGCCCCATCCCTGGAAGTTTTAAGGTCAGGCTGGACAGGGCTCTGAGCAACCTGATCTAGTGGGAGTTGTCCCTGCCCATGGCAGAGGGTTTGGAACTAGAACTTAAAAGTACCTTTCAGCCCTAAAAACTGTATGATTCTATGATTATCCAAGTCATCCCAATCATCCAAGTCACTTTCAGAAAGCATGAAAGCCAACACATACTGCCCTCAAAAAATCCTTTGGTAAATCCACTCAGCTTAACATAATTCAACACCCTAAATAAATCAGACATGTAGCTGAAACAGAGTGATTAGTTAATAATAATGAAAAAGAAGAATCTACATTTATTTGTACCACATTTTTTGTGTGTGCTTATTCAAATATCACACTAGACCAGCCATAAATATTTTTACCATCAGAATATAACTACTGCTCCTCCTTCCAAACAGCCATTGCTCAGTAAGAGGTGGAAATCATACTAGTTCAATCTGATTCTTTTGAAATCCATTTTGGCTACTTTTTACCTACAGACTCACAAAATAATTTTCTATTATATCCTATAGGTATCAGAGACTACTATTCAGCCCAACAACTTCCAGAAGCTACCCTTTCACACAACAGAAGAAGAATAAAAATAGTATTTATCATCTGGATACTCAGTCAAAATAACTGTCAAATAACTCAATCAGTTGTTTAAACACTTTAAAAAGCCCAAAACCAATCTACACAGTTAGAACCTAGAGACTGACATAATATCCAGCACCTAAAAGATATTGAATCTCTCCTTATTGCTTGGAGTGATTTACTGCTGCTTCACTGATGTTTAAGTATCTGTGTCATCTATTCTTTGTTTCCCTTTTCTATATATATACACATCCCTTTTTAATCATCTTTCTAGTGATTTTAAAAAACCTTCCTCAATGCTTTTCAAATCTACTAATTTAAACCTCTTATATGCTTCTTCCTTTCATACAGAGCTCCAGCATTATATTTTTTTTAATTCTTCTACTTCGTACAAAGTCTTTTCAACCTTCAAACCACTAAATAGCTCCTCACATGGCCATAATGACTTTCCTACAGACAGAGCTTGCCATTGTGAATTACTTGTAAATAGTTTTCTTCCGGGAACTTGTAGCCTTTCACCACTCTTAATAATCACAAGTACCTTTTTATTTACAGATCTCTGGCTATGTTAAGACATATTTAAAGTCAATGCATATTAAAAGCCAATACCATTATTATTATTGGGTTTTTTCTTACCGTGAGGCAAAAATACAATTTTTTAAAATTACATAGTCAAGTTCCATTTAGCCTCTCGATCAACTCCTTAACATCAAAATACAAGCTAGTGAAGCTACTCTCCCAGCAGCCTCCAAACGGATGTTCTCTACACTTTGATATGCTCTTGGGAGCTGTGCTTGCTGTACTGTTCTTTTGATATCACAAGACCATCTCTCTCATGTTTCTGCTAATCCATCATAAGATTTCAGAGAGAAGCTCCCTTCCTGCTTGTCCACTTTCTATTTACAAGGCTGCAAAAGAAAACACGAACGACAATCACGGAGTTATTTACATAAAGGGAGAAAACTGAAAGACTAACAAGCCATCTTAATTTGATCTTGTCCTTAGTTTTCAGAGAGGATTTTATGCTCCAATATTATTTAATACAACTTCCAAGTAAACCAAAACTAAAAAGTATGAAATTGGTAAAAACATTCACCATGTAGAGGTAAGTCAGGACAGCAGCGTAGGAAGATCAAAAGCAAAGAAATGGGCAACACCAGAGTCTTTCACCTAAAGGAATAATCAGCTACGAACGGCAGAGTAGTGATATAACCAGTAGTTTACACCATTTTCAAAAAGCTGAAAATCTTTGAAACAGAGTGCTTCATTTGCCTACCTCTCTACAGGCAAGGATAATTCAAGGATGAAATCAAAGAACACAGCTTAATGCTGAGTGAAACGTCAGTTCCAAAAGAAAGTTTATTCAAGTAGTTGAGACATGACTGACATAGCAATGGCTTGTGTTCTGTTGCTAATTCTGTCAAATAGGATTTGTGCAACCCCTTCAGTTATCCTCCACAGATTTTCTCATGTGTCAAGCTCATAAGACTTTTCAAAGCATATGGAGCAAAGAACACAAAATTAACCGGATGTCAGTGGAGTACATTCCTGCTGGCTCCCCAGACAGCTCACAACCACCTGAATAATTTTGATTCTGATAGGTGGCACTCCCTGTCTGTCATGGTTCAAGTTAAATAGATCTCTGAAGGCAATCTCTCTAGCATCACTGCTAAGCAAAAATACACACTCTTCTTTCTCTGGACTGCTACACATCTGAGTTGGTTACCTCTAGAACTGGTATGGTAACACCTCAAATGCCACAATTAAATTCTTAGTTGTGTTGATTTCCTGGTGAATAACAAAGAAGCAGAAGGCAGGACAGAAGCATATAAAAAAGATGCAATGGGCAAAAAGGGGGAGAGGGTAGCAGCTTAGGACAGGAAGATATTTCCAGGTTGGGAACCTGAATTTTGCATTTCAGAATGCATCTCCTAGAAACAGCTAGTTTGGTTACTGTGCACCATTGAGCTAAATGTAATATATCACATAAACACTTATTAACAGATACATAATTATTTCACTGGTCTCTGTGTTGCTGTCAGCTACCTCAAAAGGCAAAAAACTGTATTCCTTTACTGAAAGACTGCTCAGGCATTGGAACAGGCTGCCAAGGAAATGGTGGTGTCACCATCCCTGGAGGTGTCAAAAAAATGCATGGATGTAGCACTTCAGGACATGGTTTAATTGGCACAGTGGTGCTGGGGTGACAGCTGAACTTTATGATCTCAGAGGTCTTTTCCAGCCTCTATGATTTTATAATTAAGCATGTATGACAAAATCATCATCACATTTCCCCAAACCAGGGATCTTTTTTTCTGCTTCTACCACAAACAAGGATCATCCATGGACAGACAGGTAGACAGATTTTACTACAGTTCCCCACAGATCAACACCACAGTCAAAATTATTTTCCTCCCCCACAAAGAAAACTTATCTAGCTTTTGTAGGTATGTGAAAAACACATTTCTCAATGCTTTTAAAAAGGAGTATCACTCTATTGGGTGTCTATTTTCAGTTCTAAGCCCATTCTCAGAACTTTTACAACAGCTTTGCCCCTCCCTAGGAGAACTGGAGCCTAGAGAGTTAAAGTTTAACGAAGCTACATGCAAACAAAAACGTGTGCAGTGAAAAAGTAAGGCACTCTTAGTTATAGGGTACACTACCAAGTACCAATTAAGTGCATGTAGCTGAGAGCAACTAAGATAGCAAATTAGTCTAGTTTCAGTCAATGTATCATACTTCAAAACTGGAATGGACAAAACCTACATCTACTGTCACAGAGGGGCTCTATTGATGAGCAGTAAAATATTAACACCATAATCCAATCAAGTTCGATTGTGTGCCCATACTCTTGGCTTTGTATCTATCTTCCTAGAGCTGAAAATACAATCTTTATAAAGGTAAATGATACAAAGAAAACAAAGTGGAGGAAAGATCAATGCATACATTCAACTACCTTATATCTGCATTTGTGATATATTCCATTTTTGGTGTTTCAAGAACACTGCATGAGATATACAATGTCTTAAATTGATAACATATTAAATGAGTAAACCAAATTATGACCTAATGCTTTACCTATGTACAATCCTTAATATAGACTTTCGAAGTTTATTTTAGATACTTCCCTTTTTTTTAAGAGAAAGAAAAGGAGGGAAAGAAAAGCTGAGCTGATTAGACCAAAAGGAGATTCAGTACAAGACAGGATATATTAAGGTCAGTGCTAAGAGTATGATAAAAGACAGCTGGGGGGAAAGCAATTTTTCTCTACCACTACAGCACAACCTTACCAGTAGAACAAAAAGTGGAAATGGGAAAGCAGCTTCCATTTATTTCTTGTAGAGGAAAGGTTCCATCACTTTTACCACTAATACAAGCAGGGATGGGTGATAAAGCTGGAATGTGGTGGCCTTTTCACTTGGAGTGGCAGAGATTCTCCTAGGCATGCTTAGTTAGGGAGTACCGTGAGGATATGAAAAAAATGAAAAATGGAACAGCAACTTCATAGACTAGGAAGCATACGTGTCCATAACAGCTGCACCTGAATTCTGTTAGAAACCTTCTGTTCCCATGCACTCACACTCCCTTTATTGTGATGATGTAAGAAAGGAGAAACCTTCCAAGGCCAAGCCTTCCTAGACACTGTAAACTGAAATCTTAATCTGGTTTGGAGATCAAAGAGGAAGAAAACTTAACTTGTAAATGGCTAAAAGTTAAAAATTAATCCCACAGGGCTCTTGTTTTATGCTGGCAAAGCTGCTGCACCCTAAGGAGACCTAAAAATATTTCTTCAGTATCTCCTGATGATTCTCTTCCACACCCAACCACTGAAATGTTCACAGTAAACTCAGTTAACACAAAAGTACTGTCAGTCCTATGATGAAGTTCTGGCAAAGAATTTACATTTCCCTTACTAGCTGCAGGCTGTCACCTCCTCCCCCACTCAAGTTAAAATACGTTACACCAAAAAAACCCACAGACTTTCTGTTTTGAAGAGGTTTTTGCACGCAGGAGACTGATTTTTTCCACATCTTTCCCCACTGAATGGAGGCAAACAGCAACCTTGTACCAGAACAGCTGTTGGTAACAGGCTGTTGTTGCTAACAGGCTGCACCAGTACTGTTACATCACCACCATGTTGTTCCTTAAGCAAAACTTGTTACTAGTCTGCTAGTAAAACCTACTAGCCTGAGAGAGTAAAACCAGAAGCGACTATTTTTAGCATTTTGGTTCTTCCATTCACACAGTTCTTACTGAAAAGTATCTCAAATCCAGAATATGAATGTCTAAACACTCGGTAGATAGTCCTGCTTTTCAAAAAAAAAAACCACAAACCTCCTACAGAAAGAAAAAAAAAAATTAACAGTGTAAGTATTGCTGGAACTGACTGTATATTGTTCTCTAATTAAAAATTGAACTTTAAATATCAAAAAGCTCTCAAACAGAAAATAAACAAGGTAAAGATTAAAAAGTGACATTTAACAAAAAATTACCTGCTACAGTTGACCTTGTTACTTAAGAAGGCTGAGGAAGAGATGAAATAGACTGTTCCTACAAGTTAAAAAAAATCCTGTTTCCTAATCAGTCAGGTCATTCACAAAAGCCCCAGCAGAATGTCAAAATCATTTGGCCCAGACTCCCAAACTCACAAGCCATCAAGATACTTGATTATCCCAATCCTGGGTGAATTTTTCCTCATCAGTGTTCTTAAGGTAAGATTTAATCAACGCCCAGGGGGAGAAAGAAAGATAATTGAGTGGATGTGCCCAATTAAAGCTTCAGTAGGACACATAACAAAACAGCTTCATAAAATAATCTGTTCAGAGAAAATACTGGGATTTAAATTTCAAGAATTTTTTTTAGCTTTATCTATTTTTGGCTGAATATCAGGTTTTCAATCTGTACTGAGAATACAGAAGGAGCTTAGTCTCCTCCTTCTAATTTCTAATAAAACATGTTAACATCTGTCAACCCAGTTCTAATGTTGTTTTCCCAGGCCAATCCATACTTTGAGTCCTGCATGTCAGGCATTTTGTACATTCCTCTCTTTTTAAAAGAATGAAAAAGTAATACATGCATCTTTTAATGAGTTACTTACAAATAAGTTTTGACGACTAATCTTTTGGTCTTCTGACTATTAAACATTTTGTTATGTTATGGACTGTGGAGGTGGAAGGAAGGCTCATTTATTTTTCAGTTTGATACCAGAATACTATCCTCATATGCTCCTATATATTCTAAAATATTTGATAGGAACGAGGTCAAAGCAGCACAGCCCGCTTCTAAAGAAATTAATATACTTGACTTAAATTCACCTTTAAGACACAAGATGAACCTGAAATCAGAACTACAGTTAAAGATAAACCATATATATAAACCATATAATTAAAGGTAAACACAAGCACCATTCTGTACTCCACAGTTTGAAAAGCTTTTTGCCAGATAATCAAATTTTTTACTAAGGGCCTGTCATTTTAAAGCAAATTAAATCCACTAATGAAGAAAAAATTTAAACTGACAGCTAGTCATCTGCTTTATAAACGAAGTCTTTAAAATGTAGCAATGCTCAGCACAAGCCTCACACGGCCCTAAAAAGTCAAGTACAAATAATTTTATCTTTTAACAAGAGTCTGGCATTATTTGAACTGCTTCAGTTAAAGAATTAACATAATAGCACTGGCTGGCACAATAAGGGCAACCACATGTCTACCAGGGAATTCCTCATACTTAGAAAAACCATTCTGAAAGTTGATAACAAAGATCTGTATTCTGACCAACAGTCTTTTGAAAAGAAAAGGGGCAAAATGTTGGAAGCTGCAAACTGTAACAAAGCTTAAAATACTCATCAAATCTGTATCCCTAAATATTACCAGGATAGAATTTCTAATTTAGGCAATCTCAGTCCATTCAGTTTCCTTGTCTCTTCTCATTACTGGCCACCTATTTCTAACCAAGAAGAAATCTATGTGAACAAGTAGCATCAAAATCTATGAAGTATTTTATTCCAGCAAACTTCTAGTGACAGTATTTGCTATGCTCTAGTAAACTACTATCAACATTTATTGATTTGCATACCAAACTTTTTTCTCGGGACTGATCAGGCAGTATTTTTAATTAAGGTGAATTAAAAATATAAACAACTTTGTATTTGTAATCACCCAAGGAGAAACAGAATTATTTTAAATGTTTATGAAAGGATGAATCACTAGCATTCTCAACCATTTCATCAGAAATCAGGTATTTCAAATTCTTCTTCTACCACTATTAACTTCTATCCTTTCTATTCTAGCAGGCTAATACTGCTCCCAAGGAGGTAAATGAGGTTTCCTCTTTTCTTTCCCTGTCACCCCAGACTGATACCCGTTTTTCATTCCAATGATTAAGGTCACCTCACAGAAAAAATAAAACCAAAGAAAAAAAAAAACACAAAGGCCACCACAGATTCCAGAATCATTCTATCAGGCAGAAGGCAAATTACCTGACCTTCATCCTATCACTAAAGCTTGCTTATTGTCTCTTTTTATTCTAAAACATTTAACTTACTTATTTTTATTTTAATAAATGAAGTTGTAACAGGTTTAAATGAATAGCAATATTGTCTTGCTTTCAAAAGGCAAAAATCCAATCCCCAGCTCTGCCACAGTCCTTCACTCCTTCAAAACCATGCAAGATGAACAAAACTTTGGCTCCAAGTACCAAGAAAATTATATTTATCATCCTCTTCCCCAGTGGAAACTTTAGCCTGTAAGCTCCATGAAAGCTAGTGGCTCAGCTATAAACCAAGGCTACATAAGAGACATGATCATTATATCAAACATACCTGTATTTGTTGAACACAACAATAACTATGGCTAAGCTCAGTGGAAGTCATGCCTTTTCTTTCCTACTAACAGGGGTAATTTAATCACAATCTCCAGAAGTATTCACCAGAACAGACTATACTCATACATTATAAAGATCTTTTAGTCTGGAAGTCTTAGCTCAGTAGTATTTAAGCAAACAATTAAAGAAAGTGCCTAAACACCAAGTTTTGCACATTGTTTGAGCTAAGCTGCTTTAGCTTATTAATTACAAACTCACAAGAGCTTTCCAAGGGAGCAGCTTAGCAAGACAACATTCCCTGGGTTTTGCAGATCTATTGTTTTCCCCTTTCCCTTTCTCAGAGATTGAATAGCTAGGCCTAAAATCAAGTACAAGACATCATCAAATCCTGAGCAGAAAACATGTAAAATCAACGGGAATATCTATTCTTTACAATAAGTACCTGCTTGCTCTTATTTTCCTGATTAAAACCATACACATATTCATAAGATATCAACACTCAGTGTGACTGCTTGAAAGCATTTATCAGTTTCTGTATTTTAGCTGTACAGGTGCTCTATTTGGAAAAAAGATGCACTGGTAATGCCCAGGGACATTGGTTTCAGTAAACTTGTCTATGTTTTTCAGAAGTAAATTCTTACATTGTAGCTCAAAAGTTGTGCAGTCACAGCAAAGTGTTTCTCAAAATTCTACTTACACAGATACAAAGAAAAAAAAAAAGCAAGCGTGACTCTTTGGAGTCTAAAGCCATAACTTTTATTTATCTTTACTTATCTTTTATTTATCTTTACTGACTTAAAGACTATTAATTTTAAACTCTGCTTGATATTCAACTCAGTTTAAGAAGTTTATTAAATAAACAAAAACACCACCCAAGATTTAACTCACTCATCTTGGTAAAATAACTATAAATTTTGCATTTGTCTTATTTTACTGTAGCATGGCTATATGCCAAAACTAATATAACACACATCAGTACAGACTGATAACTGAAGGTTATATATACATATATATGTAACTGAAGGTTACATAAAGGACTAACAACCTCTTAGTGGACAGGAGAAATAGTTTTTAGTCTCCACTCGTTCTGGTCACAACTACGGTACTTGCATTTTTCAATTTAAAATTTATTTTAGGTGACTGTTAAGACATACAGTAGAAAAAAATTCTATTGCTGAAACAAGACCTTTCCAGCAGCACTTTTTATTTGATATATGCGTGTATCTTGATGGCAGTTCACCAACAGGCAGTGCTCAAGGGCAAAAAAAAAAATAATCATAATACAAAGCCATGGTCAAGGCTAACATTCTACGCTCTTAACTAAAGCTCTGTGTCATTAATTACTTTAGCTCAGTATTCAATCACATATCTGCAAGTACCAATCTCATCTGCCTAACTTTGAAGACAGGAGGTAATTTTTGTGATAAAATGCAAACCTAAAACTGTTCCGAGAACTGCTTATCGCTTACCATTTCTTCAGTATTTACCATATTTTATGTTTTCTATAGCCTTAAATCTTAATATTACCAAAACACTGTAACAAATTTTCTAAAGCAAATCTATTCTATTCACTTGCTTTACACTACTTACAACTTTTCAGATTATGTCTGGGGGTTTTTTGTTGGGGTTTTTTTTTCATTAAAAAGTTGCACAAGTTTGGCCTATTTCTGGGAAATATCTTAAAATAATTCCTTAGAAGGCAACTTTGCCTTCAAGGTTTATTTGGGTTTTTTCCTTGCTTGGGTTTTTCAAGAAAAAAAATATTTTTTCCTTAAAGTGTTGCAAAACAGGTTTAAGACAATCTAGCAGTGCCAAATCCATCAGGATTTTTGACAACAATGGTTAGAAAACAAAACACAGGATCTTGTCTTCATTGGCTTTATTTTTCTAGAAGAAGTATTACAGAAAGCTAGAATTAAAGAATGTCCACAGAGACAAACAAAATAGTAAATTTAGATTATATACATAAAAGCTCAAACTCATCAGTTTTTCAAGTTATGGCAGCAGCTATTCAGGCTGATGTTCATTACTCTCATCAAAAAGGGGCAATTTGTTACAGTTTCAAAACTTTGCTTGTAGGCTGACTTAGAACAGGCCGATGAAATAACTCTAGCTTCTAAAGTTAAGCTTTAAAAAGACATTTCAGAGAAATTTCAGTAATGTGCAGAAATAAGATTTAATTAATCTAAGGCATCACTCATTGCTGCATAGAATTACAGCCATTTAAGAGGTGACTAAAACTTACTTAATTTACCAATGTATCATTCTTATCAGAACTACATATACCACCACAATAATGGTCTGGTGACAAGACTACTGGTATAGTTAGAGCTCACAGTGACAAGACATCATCAAATCCTGAGCAGAAAATATGTAAAATCAACTGGAATACCTATTCTTTACAATAGTGAGTTGCACAAACATTTCAGTTAAACACTGGGTATTTTAAAACACTGTACATAATCAGAAAAAGGACACAACGTTTATGTTTGGCAACTTACATACTAAATATTAGCACTAATAGTAATAAATTACATTATTCTGAACAAAAAAATCACTTACCATTATATACAGCAGCTTCTTTTGTAAAACATTTTTGCATTGAAGAGTCAAATGTTATTTAATGAAAAGAATTCAAAGCCCTGACATCTTTCCTACCTGGGAAGGTATATGCTATTGAGAAACTTAGTAATTTTACAGTTTGCTTACCAATTTGGGTGTGTGTGTGCTTCCTGTTTATTTTTTTTTAATTCCAAGACAATTCATCTTCTATTTTCTGAACTACATTACTAAATCATTTACTAAACTCAAGAAAAAGTCATGAGAACATTATACAACTGGGAACATACAGACATAGGAACTCAAATTTTCTTGAATCTCTCAGCAAAAGACAACTGAACACCATTAAAAGAAAAAGAAAAAAAAAATCATCTTACAATTGTTATTCCTAAAATGAAAGCAATTACAGCAACAGACTTACCATAGCTGTCATACTTAACTTATTTTTAGGCAACATTCTCCATTCATGTATCCTATACAACCTCATTTACTTTGTAATCATTATTTCACCTTTACAGAGGGAGCAACAGGAGTGAGGGTAAAGCAAGCTGTAGAAGGTCATTTAAAGCAGAGAAAGTAACACACTACAGGTTTACCAAGTCCCACAGGAGTGCCTTCTTCAAGTTCCACAAGTGTCATTTCCCCATAGTTTTCACAGTTTCATTTAAGATACTACTTAATAAATTCTTGCCTTTATTTTGAAGTTATGCTTGTGGAAATTAAAAAAGCAGCATTACAAAAATGCATTTTTTCAGATAGAGGTGCTAAAATGAAGCCAGATCAGACTATCTGTCTAATCTCCTGCTAAATGAAGAACATTTTGTACAGGATGTTCAAGTTCTTCCTCCCATTTCATATCGGTAACTCAGAAGGTCACACTACAGCATTTTTTTATTAATCCAAACTTTATGAGTGGAATTTTTCCCCATAAAGTTCAGTGCTTGGGACATTTTAGCTCTTTTTAGCTACGCTAAATCCAGGCTATGAGCACAACTAAACTGTCCCATTATCAGTGGGGGAAAAAAAAAAAAGTTCTACTGGACCGAAACGAAAGAGAAAACGTAAGTGCCAGATCAACAAAATGGAAAGCTGTAAAACAGAAAAGAAGTTACAGGCAAAATAAAGAAAGACAGGGGCCACTGCCACAAAACCCAAAACCCATCGATCTCTCTGCTGCCCCAGTCACAGTAAATCACCACCCACTCAGAGCAGCACACAGTGAAAGTGATCCATTCTTCCAGAGCAATTTCTGCAGCTACTATTTAAGAACTCCTTCGGAGAAGGTATGAATAAATAATTCAGCTGGAAATACCTGCCAAGCAGCAGGATGTTTCATGCTACTGTACCTACAGTAACCCCTTCCAACTGAGTAAAACCAGAGGTTATCTGTCCATAGGGCTGACACCACAGGACAACCGCATTTTAAGGACACAGAGGACCCCACGGACACACGGCTTGGGACAACTTGTCTGTCCCAGCCCCCCTGTGCCTGGGAATTACACTGCCGTAACACCCGAAACGCCAGGGAAGATGGAGGTGACGGTCACAGCCGTCGACACCATCCTCATGGGGTTACCGGAGGGGAGGGTCGCAGGGAGTGGAGGTGTCCCCGGGACGCCCCCGCTACGCTTCGGCCACAGAGTCAGGGGAGGAGGATGAGCCCACCACCCCTCACAGCGGCGAACGAAGCTCTGGCCCCCTACAACCCTGCTGAGGGGGAGAGGGATCCCTTAACACCTCCCCCCCTCGTCTCCCTCCCCAGGAGAAGGGGCACAGGTAACCAACCTCCCACCGAGGCCACTCGCCCCCCTCCCCGCCTCCCCGGCCCCGGGAGCTCGGGGCCTCCTTCCCCGCCCGCCATCCTGCCCCGCCCGCCCTCACTGCCGGCTCCCTCCTCCTCCTCCCAGCCGCAGCCGGTACTCGACCTCGCCCCTCACAACTTGCCCCTGTGGGTCTCAGCTCCATCCCGGCGCCAGACGGCCCCTCCCGAGCCTCCCCCTGGTCCCTCCCTAGCCTCCCTCCCTCCCCCCCCAACCAACCGCCGCGCAACCGATCCCCTCCACCGCTGACCCAACAGCCGCTTCACCCCCACCGCTCTCCAGAGCGCACCGCCACACACACACTAAAACACACGCCCGGGGGTAACAACCCCTCCCGGTTCCGGTCCACCACCAGCACCACTGCCGCCGCCCGGCCCCCCACCCCCGCGCCGCCCCGGCCCCGCCGCAGGCTCCTCACCTGCATAGACGCCATGATGGATCCTCCCCCTCCCCGCTGCGCCGCCGGACGGGGCCCACACAGACGCAGCAGCGCCGCGCGCCCGCCCCCTCCCTACCCGCCCACCCCCCCGGTCACGTGACGGCGGCGCCGGGCGGGCGGCTGCGCACGCGCGGAGAGGGAGCGGCAGCGCCCCGGGGTGGGGCGGGGGGAGGGGAAGGGAAGAGGGAAGCGAAAGAGGGGACAAGGGAAGGGAAAAGGGAAAGGGAAAAGGCAGGGGAAAAGGCAGGGGAAAAGGCAGGGGGGGGGAGGGGAGGGGAGGGAAAAAGGAAGGGAAAGGAAAGGGGAAGGGAAGAGGGAAGGAAAAAGGGAAGGGAAGAGGGAGGGGAAAAGGCAAGGGAAAAGGCGAGGGAAAAGGCGAGGGGAGGGAAGGGAAAAGAGAAGGGAAGGAAAGGGGAAGGGAAGAGGGAAGGAAAAAGGGAAGGGAAGAGGGAAGGAGGGGGAAGGGAAAAGGGAAGAGAGAAGAGGAGAGAAGAGGAGAGGAGAGAAGAGGAGAGGAGAGAAGAGGAGAGGAAAGGAAAGGAAAGGAAAGGAAAGGAAAGGAAAGGAAAGGAAAGGAAAGGAAAGGAAAGGAAAGGAAAGGAAAGGAAAGGAAAGGAAAGGAAAGGAAAGGAAAGGAAAGGAAAGGAAAGGAAAGGAAAGGAAAGGAAAGGAAAGGAAAGGAAAGGAAAGGAAAGGGAAAAGGAGACCGCGGGGTCGCTGCCCTCCCGGGGTAGCTGCGCCCTCCGGAGGTTCCACCCGGTGCTGCCCTGACGTGAAGGCGGGGTGAGAAGCGGCCCTCTGCGGGCACTCTTCGTACCCCTCCGTGGGAGCAGGTCTTGGGGTCGGGCTCCGGAGGTGACCCCCACCCTCCGCCCGGCTATTCGGTTGTTAGAGGTTTTTAGAGTATTTCAGGGATTTAGTTAATGTCAGCTGTGCCCTTAGCTGTGTCTGCCGGCTCCCCTCCCGCCACAGGTCGGATGAGGGATCCGCCAGCAGCCTCGGCTCGGCCCGGCCCGGCCCGGCTCAGCGCTCGGGGCTGCGGGTCCGGCAGCCGGTTCGGTGTGGGGGCGATGAAAGGTTCTGTGCTCCCCGTGCTGCTCTGCCACGAGTCTCCGGGTGATCCTGTTTTCCACAGTGGTGGTCTGGTACCACACGTCTCCAAATGGGCATGGGTGTATTTTAATTAGGAGCATTTCTGGAATTCTACATTTTCCATTCCTGGCCAGGAACACCCTCTGTCCTTTGCACTGGGTGATTTTGTGGTGAGCGTGTAGGTGAAAATAAACAAGCAGCACTCACGAGAAGCAGCCTGCCTGCCATCAATACATTAGGCAACTTGCAGAAACACTTCATATAAAACAGTCATTCCAGTTTCAGCAATTCAGACTTAACGGATCCTCAAGATAAACCTACAAAATGATTTTCCAAAGACAAACCTATAAAATTCATAATCCTAGTGGATATGTAAGCCCAAGAGTTTAATAGAGATAATGATTTTAGAGCTTGTTATAGTCTCCGTCTCCCTGCCCATCTTTCTATACAGTGCAAACACCCTTGAGTACCTTTCTCTGTCCCTTCACACCCACACTTTCTGATGATACTAAAGAAAACCCTTCAGTCAGTTCTGCTCCATCAGTAGCACACCAGTTTTCCTTCAGCGATGGCCTGGTGCACATCCAATTATATTATTGAACTATTGTTTTCAGTTTGTATTTACCTTTGAAATCTGCTTCTTCAATTTCACACCTAAGGAAGAGTTCTACATCTGAGTGCCTGCCTACTTTCTTTCAGTGTATTATTTAGTGTGAGGCAAGATGCCACTTCTGTCCACAAGCTTTACCTTCCAGTGTGGTTTTATGGATCCTCAACTTCGAAAACAGCTAACTGGAGGGGGAAAAAAACACAGTATACAACACAGCATCAGTTTGCAACTTGTATCAGCAGTGCTGCCAATGTTAACCTGACCTTACAAGCTTCTGGGGTTTGCTTAAAGGGAAAGAATGCAGTAGAAGTATCCATGCCTTGTGAGGAGCTGCAGAAGGGAACAATCCTCTTGGCTTTGCAGAGATTTCTCCATGACAGAACTGAGTATGTATCAGTTTTGGAGTAGGAAAAGCTTGCCTACCAAAGATAAGGATGGAAAAAGTATCAGGATATAAAGCAAATCCTATACTTTTTGTCCTATAAATTCTACCTCTATTGAATTTAGAAACTATTTTAGAAACTGAGTTTAGAAACAAACTATGGGCTTCTGACACTGTGCAAGCTGGCATTGCTCTAGGGACAATTAAAACAGGTATAGCAGAACACTCTTACTGTGTTGTTGGGGTTTTTTTGTTTGGTTGTATTTCTTTCCCCTGGAAGTCAGTATTTGTGTACCATATGATTTTGCAACACCATTTAGGTTGTAGAGGATTTACATTAATTAGACATTTAGGCCTGATAGAGGTTTCTTTTTCCTGCAGTTCTTCAGAACTAACTTAAGCTGTTAAAGCATTAGGTGGAACATTGTTATTTCTGTTTCACTAGATGTTGTGGTTTTGCATGATCCAAACATATGTTTATCCTAAAATACTTTTCTTAATGCCATATGCCACAAAGCCAGCAATAACATCACGAACATGTGTTCAGCTATAAACATGGGCACACTGACTATCTGTGTTGATGTAATCACAGTGAGGTAAAACTAATTTAAATCCATTGTATTCAGTTTCTGAACTCTGTTTCAAAAAACCCTGTTCAAGGTCAGATGATTTGAAAAGGCACAAGCTTATAAACAGACTTCATAGACCTGCATGGGGAGATCAGCTTTTTAGTCTGAAGCAAACTGTAACCAATTCAAATATGATTTCTGCTCTGTAATGAAGGGCAGTTTAATTGCTGGACAAAAATCAAACTTAGCAAAAAAATCACTATTAACAAACTCCCAGAAATAATTTATCTGAATACTAGTGTTCCTTAAATGTAGTTTTAGTCTCGATTTTGTGATGGCTTGCAGTATTCTTTGTTCTAAGTTACTCAGTAATCTCAGCAATGAAAGGCCTAAAATCCTAGAGCAGGCAGATTTCACAAGCAGTTGGTTATATTGTAATTTGCTGTTCATTTCAGTGTTGACCTTTACCTATGCAAAATGTAGAAGAAAGCACTTTTACAGTTAACCCTTCCTGACCTGTTGCAGGTGCAGAGATAGCAAACACACAAGTTATTTAGTTTTAAAAAGCAAAATTTAAAATTTGGCTAGTGCAGCCTGATCCTACACCAGCCAACTAAGTTTTGCCAGCGACTTCAAGAACAGGAGTCGTGGGTCCCAAATATTCAGAATGTTAGGGGAAGAGGAATTTGATCTGTTACCTTCATTATTTCAGAAGTTATCTTGCACTGATCTGATCAAATACAGTAGTATGACTCATATAAAAAGCACATAGAGCAAATAATGAAAATTATGCCTCCTAAAATTGTTTCTGTAAATATTCATGAATTTGATCTAAAAATCCACTTTTCTGCAGTTTGCATGGTTACCTTACATTTACAAGAAAAATGCAACTAATGTTCAAATTGCATGCATTTGATAATGTTTTGATGTATCTAGCCACTTTCACAAGGGTTAAGTGTTTCTTGAGTAGAGTCCCTATAATTTTATATTCCATTCTCACCGTTATCCATAATGTTTTCAAACACTTTTTTACTCTGCTGTCCCTTTTTTCTCATGCATGTATCATTCCTCTACATAGTGAACTATCACTGCCTGCTTCTTTACAGTATCTGCCATTATAATGGGAGCTTGATTTCTTTTGTCTGTGGCCACAGTACTTTGTTACTTTTTTCCCCCTTATTACTCTAGTGGCATAGCAACCCTCACCTGCAGTGCCAGGAGACTGCATCTCACCTGTGTGGAGGATGAAACACCTCTCAGAAGAATTGTGCCAACTTCTCCTTCCACTCCTGCCTGCCAGTTTCAGGAAGAGCAGAGTTTAAAGTATCAGCAGAGTTTAAAGTATCTGTGGAACAGAGATCTAGCATCACCTAACATGAGCTTGATGAATCTGCAGGAGACACTGTCTGTGGCATGCAAGTCAAAGATGTAGAATCAAACCCAGAGAAGATTATATTGAGAATAGAAAAGAACGTGCATAAAACAAAAAATAAAAATGAAAAACACCCTAAACTCTTTGACCTGTTGAGATTTTATTGTTCTTTTATTGCTTAGTGATGTAGCTTTTTCATCAATGGTCTGTTCCATTTTTATCTTAGTTCAGGATAGTAAGATTCATATTATCACTTCCATCCCAAGACTTTCAAAGGGTCAAATGGAGGCCAAGGGAAGGTTTCACCTTATTCCTGATCTGCTCTAAGTACAGCGTGTGCAGAAGAGGGTCATTCTGTTCTCAGCTGTCATATGCTTCCATTTCTTCACTTGTACAGGGCTTGACAGTTTTACAGTCACAGCATGATCTCTGGCCTTCAGCTTATCCGCAGCAAGACTAAGCTACCAAAATAATTTTTTTCCATCAGATCAGAAAAACTCTGCCCTATTCTGTGGACACAGAGTTGCTGTAATTACTGCAGGGGAAGAAGAAGGACATATGGTCAGGGAAAGGAGTGGAATTGGCTGTTTTATAATATGCCTTAGTTTTCAATTCATAGTAATTCCCACGTGTTTTTCTGGCACCAGAAATCCTGTAACTCTCACAAATGCTGTAAAGATGAATACCTATGAAGTTAAAAGCTATAAAAATCTAAATAATGAGGATTGTGTAAGGCCTGTGCTCCACAAAATAGAGAAATACACTGAAAAGTTGCAAGGTTATGCAATTATTAAGGATTATTCACCATGCAAAGCATCTATTTCCAGAGCTCCTGTGAGAAGGCTGTGTATATCAAATACAATGGTTCAGACTTTGCTCAGTGATAATAAATACCTTTATACTGAAATAAAACCATAACTTACAATTTTTTTAAACCTATGAACTGAAGGCTTCTCAGGTAAGGTACAGAGGCATATGACTACCCAGTGGATTTTGTTATTAGGAACACAGCAGTGACTGACTTCATAACCAGTGAAGATACCAATGAAGAATTTTTCTAAATTGAGTAACTGTTTGGTCTTGCTTGTCTAGAAGCAAAATAAATTGCTGTAGAAGAGACTTCTGGAGTAACTTACACAGCTGTGCAGCAAGCTAACACAGTTCCTGAGGGATGAGAAGTAAATAAATCCTCCGAATGCACACATGAGAGTGCACAGTGCCAGCACTGGAACCTGCACACAGATGACTGGCAGACCTTGCAGAATTTCCTTTTGCAGGTCTGTACACCCAGATGACAGTGGTCCAGCCTGTTGGTTTGCATTTGCTTATTTAGTGTCCCTTGGGAAAGACACATGGGTTAAGACTATCAAGAACCAGTGCTATGTTATGAAAAAAAAGTGGTTGAACAGTTACTTGACTATTTACTCAGCTAAATATTTTCAGACTGTTCTCCTGTTAAGTTATAGGTGTATATTACAAGTCAAATATTTTTCATTATTTGAGTGCTCAATGACAAATCTGAAAGCAGCTTAAATGTTAGTGCTATACTGACACACCATTTACAGGTTTCAAGTAGTTTGCTACAGATAATTCTGACTCAAAAAGAAGCATCACTTCTGGAAAATATTACATGTCAATTTAGTATGGGAATGTGAGAGGCTTCTTCCTGTATGAGAAATGAAATCCTTTGTGCCAAATGCATTTAGATTCTAGATAGTTTTTAAGCTTGGTGATACCAAACTGAGAACTATTTGTAATAACAATTGGGAATTAACAACAGCTATCCTATTGTTTTAGTAGACAGAGTAAAAAGAATACACAAGCACCTGTCTTGAATTATTTATTATTTATGGTTTTATGTAGTGGTTATGGAGAAAAAGGTTTTCTATAATTAAGTGCAACTAGGCCATCAGTAGTAGTTTTTTTCATGGGAAGAAAAGCCGTAGCTTTATTACCGTAGAATTATTACCTGAAAAGGCAGTTTTAAATTTGAATTAAAGGAATTACCACTATTTAGTTTTAACTTCAAAGTTGCTGCAGGTTGAGGACAGAATTTGGCAACAAATAAATAAGGAGTTGCATTAATCCATGCCTCTACTACCCCAAAAATCTCTCAAAGCCATCCTGAATATGAGTAACTTTAGGGTTACAAGTTTTTAACTTACCTAAAAACTCTCAAGTTGTTACTTTTGCCAATCTAAAACGCAGCATATATTCCAGGGGCAATTTTAACTTAATTTGCAAATTCTACCCAGAAGTGAGGCTACGAAACATTATTTGATCAACACCTTGAAAACCTGGTACATAAGTTCAGAAAGATAAAGCACTGAAGTCCTCCATTTGTCAAAGAACAACCACATCTTGTATGTCTGATTCACCTCCTGACCAGCATGGGAGGAAAATCCTGTATTCTGTAAACATAAACATGATAATGATGGAATACTTATTTTTTATCTCAGTGACCTTTCTCCCACAGGAGAGAGATTGCACAACTGATGTTTCAAGTGCAACGTACTCAAAGCTTTAGTTCACGACACGTAACACTTCTTAAAACTTGATCAAAACTCACTGTCTTCCATGCTGATATAGTGACAACACTCAAAAAACTTATACTTCATAGGCAACTGATTATAATTTCAGTATCTGCTATGTGCTCTTTCCTAGATTTTCCAAGCACTTGGCAAGACATTCCGTTCACAGCATTGGTATTGTCCCATGAAATTGTCACCTAATAAGCTACTTTCAGAAAGAAATCCAACTCCAGCCCAGTGGGTTGCTTGTCAAAAAGTCCTTCTAAGTAGAACAACTTTCTCCATGGGAAACACTACCAGTTTCCCTCCCCACCCCCCTTTTTTTTTTCTTTTTTCTAACAGTAAACCTTTGGTCTGTCATTGGGAAACAGCACAATAGTTTAGTTTCCAAATCCACTCATTTTTAAAATAATGAGTTCCTGCTATTTTTCCTCTTACTCAGCTGTTGAAATTGTTTACACCACAGCCTCCACCCTTAGTTTTCAGCTAGCAAAACCTGCTGTTTCTCATTGCTACCTAGACACCAACATTTTGTGCTTTTGTTGACCCTGTAGCAGCTGTTACTCTCCAATTATAATGCAACATTGGAGACTTAACAAAATAAATAAAACTAGAGACAGCAAACTTGGACTGAAAAGTTACCTTTCCTACCTCATTGATTTCCTAGTCACTTTATCATTTAGACAAACAGATTTAGGCGGGTGTTGGGAAAACCTTTTCAACAGGAAGAGGAAAAACAAGGGTGAAAAACCCCAAATCACTGCTGCAAGGTATTCCTGTGACATGTGATACACAGTGATAAAAAGCAGACAGAAGCCATGAGTTTTCCACACTTCCTACTGTTAACAAAGAAATGCCTTTTAGACATTGTCAGGACATAATAGTGTGGTGAATCTTGATGGTGAATCCTCCTTTCTTCAACCTCAAAACCAGCATGGAATTTTATGTCTTGAGGAGCAGAGTTCTGATCATTCCCAATGCACATACTGGAGACCAGCAGAGGCTTCTTCAGCAGCTCATATATACTCACATGATGAAATACCATAACCCTGCAGGACTCTTCTCATTACTTACACAGTGAGTAAAGAATCTGGAAGATTTTATGGCTAAATCAGTGATTCAGTTTAAAATCTGAAACATCAGATACAGCACTACTAAGTGAAAAGGAGTATTACAGAACACCTGATCCCCTAAAAATATCCTCTTCATGGATGCTCAGGAATATCATCCTTTAGTACTTGGTTGTTTCTGAGAACTGCATGTACTTTTAATTCAGAGCAGCACAAAGATAATGCATTAAACCTATGAAACTTCAGAACCATAAAAAAAACCCCAAGCCCCCCAAAATACAATTTCATATTTTGTACATGGTTTCATAACTTATTACCCAAATTCTATTAGCAATTTTCTCACCACAAAGCCATGAAAATGATGGTTCTACCTATGAACACTTGCTCTGGAAGTCATAAATCAACAGAAACACAGGTTTAAAAATTTTCAGTTTTGAAATTTATTTAGAACTCAGGGGTTAAGTGTGGTAAATTTCCAATTGTCTGATAATAGCATACCCATGTCACTGTCACGAAAATTGCACTAATTCCCTCTGCCCCCCCTCCCCCTTAGAAATCTGCAGGTTAGTTTGAACAGTGGTGGTTTTGCAAATAGTGCTCTGTAGGACACTATTGTATTTCCTGAGTGTTCAAAAGCTACTGTATGATACATTAAGCTGAAGGAAAAACAACAAAATTATTATTCCAAACTAAACCACCCACTTTGCCTTACTGCTGAACTATGGAATCATTAAATGCGATGTATTTTCAAAGGAGATTGTTTTGGAATACTTAAAGGGGTGAATAAAGGAAAAAAAAAACCACAATACCAATACCAAATAAACCAAAACCAATACCAAAAACCAATGACATATTTTTAACTTCAATTCTTAAACTAATTTTTATCAAGTCATTAATCTCAAGACTATTAAAAACGGCCAAAGAACTTGCACAGACTGAAACGTAGCTGGGACTAAAATATCCGTGTTGGTATTCCTTGACCTTTTTGGGTATTCCTAGTGGCTCTAACAAAAGCAGCATAGCAGGGTATCTCTGGTTTGTGTTTATCTCTTTAGTGCTCGTGAAAATGAGTTACAAACAGCACTGACCAGAGTGCTTAAACATAGGATTTCAGACAATTGCTCTGCAATGCACTTCAGCTTTATCGTGCAAAACCAATCTAGTCATAAACATCCCCACGTTAAAACACAACAAATTGTGCCAAAGTATCTGATGTGAATAAATGTCAGCTTGTCTGTCAACACACTGACAAATGTCAGCTTGTCTATCAAGCGTTGTTCAAACCCAGAGCAAAACTTCATTTGTCAGAACTGAACTCCCCCATGGGCAGACTGCATAGTCTATGTAAGTTCCTAGGTTTCATCCAGAAAACTCTTGAAGTTGTATCTATGTTGGCCAACAGGTTTAGAGAAGTTTCAGCCCTCTAAACTCACCATAAGCTAATACATCCGCTAAAGAGGTCCCACCATCTGTTGGTGGGATTTTTCCATGAAAGACCACAACCACATCTTGATCAAAACAAAGCTGAAGCAGTGGCAGCTGATGGAAATGCTAACTATAGTGTTCTTGCATCATTTTTTTTATGATGCATTAGATTTATTTTAATTTACATATGATTTTGGCAAAAAGGTTCTTCAAGCTGCATCTAAACAAAAAGCTACTTCTTGTCTAAAGTGTTTTGCTTTTTTTTTGTTTAAAGAAACTTCTTTTGAACTAAGAACTGATAGTATAGGCAGTTCTTTCCAGCAGGAACTACCAAGAGATGACGTGTTCCACTCTAGCACTGTCAGTGGCTTGCCAATCCTTTTCCCATAGAATATTTGTAAAAACATTGGAAATACCTATGAAATTTATAAAACAGCTCCTTAAACATCTGCTTAATGCCCTTTCTTTCAAATATAAAAGACCTCCACATTTCATGGTCTTTTTCTGTGGATCCGGGGGAGAGGATGAGGAAGAGGTAAAAGATAGGATAGCTGCTATCTTTTCAGTTGCTATATTACAAAATTTTAACAACTACTGCTCTAAAGATTAAATACAGACTTTACATAACCAATCACAACAACGGAAATAAACCATAACTGAAACCATATAAAATCCATTATCAGGTCAAGTGACAGTACATTAAGAATAATTTTATATGTTATACAGAAGATAATATACACAGATTGTAACAATTATTTTTCCCCTAAAAAGTCACTGTCAGTAGGATCATA